>NW_027591159.1:0-75000 GCF_964213995.1 Mustelus asterias | reverse complement strand
TCTCTCTCACACACTCTGTCTCTCACACACTCTCTGTCTCTCACACACACTCTCTGTCTCTCTCACACACACTCTCTGTCTCTCACACACACTCTCTGTCTCTCACACACACTCTCTGTCTCTCACACACACTCTCTGTCTCTCTCACACACACTCTCTGTCTCTCACACACATTCCCTGTCTCTCACACACACTCTCTGTCTCTCACACACACTCTCAGTCTCTCTCACACACTCTCTGTCTCTCTCTCACACACTCTCTGTCTCTCACACACACTCCCTGTCTCTCACACACACTCTCTGTCTCTCTCACACACACTCTCTGTCTCTCACACACACTCCCTGTCTCTCACACACACTCCCTGTCTCTCACACACACTCCCTGTCTCTCACACACACTCTCTGTCTCTCACACACTCTCTGTCTCTCACACACTCTCTGTCTCTCACACACACTCTCTGTCTCTCTCTCACACTCTCTGTCTCTCACACACACTCTCTGTCTCTCACACACACTCTCTATCTCTCTCACACACACTCTCTGTCTCTCACACACACTCTTTGTCTCTCACACACACTCTCTGTCTCTCTCTCACACTCTCTGTCTCTCACACACACTCTCTGTCTCTCACACACACTCTCTATCTCTCTCACACACACTCTCTGTCTCTCACACACACTCTCTGTCTCTCACACACACTCTCTGTCTCTCACACACACTCCCTGTCTCTCACACACACACTCTGTCTCTCACACACACTCTCTGTCTCGCTCATACACTCTCTGTCTCTCACACACACTCTCTGTCTCTCACACACACTCTCTGTCTCTCACACACACTCTCTGTCTCTCTCACACACTCTGTCTCTCACACACACTCTCTGTCTCTCTCACACACACTCTCTGTCTCTCACACACACACTCTGTCTCTCACACACACTCTGTCTCTCACACACACTCTCTGTCTCTCACACACACTCTGTCTCTCACACACACTCTCTGTCTCTCTCACACACTCTCTGTCTCTCACGCACACTCTCTGTCTCTCACACACACTCTCTGTCTCTCACACACACACTCTCTGTCTCTCACACAGACTCTCTGTCTCGCTCATACACTCTGTCTCTCACACACACACTCTCTGTCTCTCACACAGACTCTCTGTCTCGCTCATACACTCTGTCTCTCTCACACACACTCTCTGTCTCACACACACACTCTCTGTCTCTCTCACACACACTCTCTGTCTCTCACACACACTCTCTGCCTCTCTCACACACACTCTCTGCCTCTCTCACACACACTCTCTGTCTCTCACACACACTCTCTGTCTCTCACACACACTCTGTCTCGCTCACACACTCTCTGTCTCGCTCACACACTCTGTCTCTCTCACACACTCTGTCTCTCACACACACTCTCTGTCTCTCTCACACACTCTGTCTCTCTCACACACACTCTCTGTCTCTCACACACTCTCTGTCTCTCTCACACACTCTGTCTCTCACACACACTCTGTCTCTCACACACACACTCTGTCTCTCACACACACACTCTGTCTCGCTCACACACACTCTCTGTCTCGCTCACGCACACTCTCTGTCTCGCTCACACACACTCTCTGTCTCTCTCACACACACTCTCTGTCTCTCACACACACTCCCTGTCTCTCACACACACTCCCTGTCTCTCACACACACTCCCTGTCTCGCTCACACACACTCTGTCTCTCACACACACTCTCTGTCTCGCTCACGCACACTCTCTGTCTCACTCACGCACACTTTGTGCTGTATCTATCCTGTGAGTGTTTGATTGGGACAGTGTCGATGGAGCTTTATTCTGTATCTAACCTTATGCTGTACCTGTCCTGGGTGTGTTTGATGGGGACAGTGTAGAGGGAGCTTTATTCTGTATCTAACCCCATGCTGTACCTGTCCTGGGTGTGTTTGATGGGGACAGTGTAGAGGGACCTTTACTCTGTATTGAACCCCGTGCTGTATTTGTCCTGGGATTGTTTAATGGGGACAGTGTCGAGGGAGCTATACTCTGTACCTAACCCCTTGCTGTATCTGTCCTGGGAGTGTTTGATGGGCATGATGTGGAGATGCCGGCGTTGGACTGGGGTAAGCACAGTAAGAAGTCTCACAACACCATGTTAAAGTCTTTAACCTGGTGTTGTGAGACTTCTTACAGTGTTTGATGGGGACAGGACTTGGGGGACATTGGATTTTAGACAATGTTTAGGGTTTTAGACTTTTCGGAGTGAAATTCAGGAACACTTTGCCACACCAGGTGTGATATTAGTTTGGAACTACCTTCTATAATTCACAGTTGATGCTCAGTCGCTTATTAATGTTCAAACCTGAAGTTGATAGATGATATTTTACACACAGGAGAAGCAATTTAAAATCAATGGGTCAATGTTAAAATAGTTGCAGGAACAGAGAGACCTGGGCTTTCAGTTCATTTTTACATCTTAAAGATTCAACCTGGGGCTCAGAATCTGTCAGTTGAATCTACTTTTCCTGTCCCGAAAACGTGTCAACAATTGTGTTGGGGAATGTGACAAAAGGTGACATTCCTGCATCCTGCACAGTGGGGTTGGGAGGTTGTTTGAAAGGAGATTCAGAAAGTGTCAATTAGATTGTGTCTCTTTGCAGAAGTTGAGTATTTCACAGGAGATGCCTTGAGATAAAGGAAAGTTTTACCAATGTCTGCGTAACTTTCAAAGTCTCCAGACGCATGAAGGGGGCAGAGATTTTGTAATATTCAGAGCAGGAGATGCCAGACAATCACAGAATTGAAGATGTGAGGCCATCTCTTGTTTCTGAATGTCAATCTGTAGCTTTTAAACTTTAGCCCTGGGCTAATCATTCCAAGTTTGCAATCCCACACTTTGCTGTTGTGGATTTTGAGTTGTAAATTTTCTGAAATTGATTCTGTAATAAAAATCCCTGCAGGATGCAATGATTCCCATTCTGTCTGCTGCTGCCAAGCCCCAGTTTGTGTCTCAGTTTCACTCTTTATCAACCATTTAAGATCCAAGAGCCATAGAATTCCTACACTGCAGAATGAGGCCATTCAGCCCAACAAGCCTGCCCCGACAGTCATCCCACCCACGCCCAAATCCCCCTGACACTAAGGGGCAATTTAGCAAACGTGCAAACTCCACACAGACAGTCACTCGAGGCGGGGAATCGAACACAGATCCCTGGCGCTGTGAGTCAGCAGTGCTAACCACTGTGCCACCGTGTCGCCCGGTGATGAGACAGAACATTTGCCAAAGTGCACAGAAATAGGCAGCATTGTCAGCATTTTAGCTGGAAGCTTCAAATGACAAAGGGATCTTAATAACAGAGTCACAGAATCTCTGCAGTGCAGAAGGAGACCATTCAGCCCATCGAGTCTGTACTGACTCTCTGACACAGTATCTTACCAAGGCCCTTGACCCAGCCCTATCCCGTAACCCCACACATTTACCTGAATCCACCGAACCAACACAGCTTTGGACAGGAAACGGCAATTTACTGTGTCCCATCCACAAATTTGGAAAACACTGGGATGGATTGAGAAATGGTTTCCGGGCAGAAAACAGAGCTCAGATACAAATGGGCCCTTTGGCCCAACTTTTCCCTGCCACCCAGTTTTTACCATTAAGCTCGTATCAAATGCCTTGCGTTTGGCCCAAATCCCTCCATACCAATCTTACCAGAATAACTGTCTGAATGCTTTTTAAAATATAAAATTGTGTCCGCTTCTACTACGACTTCTGGCAGCTTGTTCCAATCCCTCACCACCCTATGTGTGAAAAGAATTGCCCTCCGGACCCTCTCCCCTCTCACCTTAAACCTGTGTCTTCTAGTTTTAGACTCCCCTCCCTTTTGGAAAAGATGTTGACGAGCTTCTCAAAGAACAAAGAGAATTACAGCACAGGAACAGTCCCTTCGGCCCTCCAAGCCTGCACCAACCATGCTGCCCGACTGAACTAAAACCCCCTACCCTTCCGGGGACCATATCCCTCTGTTCCCATCCTATTCATGTATTTGTCCAGACGTTCCGTAAAACTCACTATCGTATCTGCTTCCACTACCTCCCCCGGCAGCGAGTTCCAGGCACCCACCACCCTCTGTGTAAAAAAACTTGCCTTGTACATCTCCTTTAAACCTTGCCCCTCACACCTTAAACCTATGCCCCCTAGATTTTGAATCTTCCACCCTGGTAAAAAGCTTCTGACTATCCACTCTGTCCATGCCCCTCATAATCTTGTAGAATTCTATCAGGTCGCCCCTCAACCTCCGTCGTTCCAGTGAGAACAAACCAAGTTTCTCCAATCTCTCCTCAGAGCTAATGCCCTCCATCCTAGGAAACATCCTGGTAAATCTTTTCTGAACCCTCTCCAAATTCTCCACATCTTTCTGGTAGTGTGTCGATCAGAATTGAACACTATATTCCAAGTGCGGCCTAACTAAGGTTCTATAAAGCTGCTTTATCCATGCCCTCATTATTTTAGAGACCTCTCTAAGAACACCACTAAGCCAACTCAAGGGAAAAAAAGTCCCAGAGTATCCAGCCTCTCATTATAACTCAAACCATCAGGACCCCATAGCATCCCAGTAATTCTTTTCTGCACACTTTCTAGCTTAATAATCTCCTTTTTATAAGGGTGACCAGAACAATACACAGCATTCCAAGTGTGGTCTTACCAATGTCTTGTACAACTTCAACAAGACGTCCCAACTCCTGTATTCCATGTTCTGACCAATGAAACCAAGCATGTGGAATGCCTTCTTCACCACTCTATCCAACTGTGACTCCACTTTCAAGGAGCTGTCAATCTGTACCCCGAGATCCCTTTGTTCTGTAACTCTCACCAACACCCTACCATTAACTGAGTAAGTCCTGTGTTGGTTCGATTCACCAAAATGTATCACCTTGCATTTATCTAAATTAAACATGGTCGGTGCAGGCTTGGAGGGCCGAAGGGCCTGTTCCTGTTCTGTAATTTTCTTTGTTCTTTGTTACAAGGAACAGGAGGAGGCCATTCAGCCCCTTCTCCAGCCTGTTACACAGGAACAGGAGGAGGCCATTCAGCCCCTTCCCCAGTCTGTTACACAGGAACAGGAGGAGGCCCCATTCAGCCCCTTCCCCAGCCTGTTACACAGGAACAGGAGGAGGCCCCATTCAGCCCCTTCTCCAGCCTGTTACACAGGAACAGGAGGAGGCCATTCAGCCCCTTCTCCAGCCTGTTACACAGGAACAGGAGGAGGCCCCATTCAGCCCCTTCTCCAGCCTGTTACACAGGAACAGGAGGAGGCCCCATTCAGCCCCTTCTCCAGCCTGTTACACAGGAACAGGAGGAGGCCCCATTCAGCCCCTTCTCCAGCCTATTACACAGGAGCAGGAGGAGGCCCCATTCAGCCCCTTCTCCAGCCTGTTACACAGGAACAGGAGGAGGCCCCATTCAGCCCCTTCTCCAGCCTGTTACACAGGAACAGGAGGAGGCCCCATTCAGCCCCTTCTCCAGCCTGTTACACTGGAACAGGAGGAGGCCCCATTCAGCCCCTTCTCCAGCCTGTTACACAGGAACAGGAGGAGGCCCCATGCAGCCCCTTCTCCAGCCTGTTACACAGGAACAGGAGGAGGCCCCATTCAGCCCCTTCTCCAGCCTGATACACAGGAACAGGAGGAGGCCCCATTCAGCCCCTTCTCCAGCCTGTTACACAGGAACAGGAGGAGGCCCCATTCAGCCCCTTCTCCAGCCTGTTACACAGGAACAGGAGGAGGCCCCATTCAGCCCCTTCTCCAGCCTGTTACACAGGAACAGGAGGAGGCCCCATGCAGCCCCTTCTCCAGCCTGTTACACTGGAACAGGAGGAGACCCCATTCAGCCCCTTCTCCAGCTTGTTACACAGGAACAGGAGGAGGCCCCATTCAGCCCCAGGTACTTAATACGATTAATGTTCCCAGGGAGGCAGTGCTGGGTAGACTAACGGGACTGAAGGTGGACAAGTCCCCGGGTCCGGATGGAATGCATCCCAGGGTACTGAAAGAAATGTCAGAGGTAATAGCGGATGCGTCAGTGGTTATTTATCAAAATTCCTTGGATTCTGGGTAGTGCCGGCGGATTGGAAAACGGCTAATGTTACGCCGCTGTTTAAAAAAGGAAATAGACTAAAGGCGGGTAACTACAGGCCGGTTAGCTTAATGTCTGTAGTTGGGAAAAGGCTGGAATCCATCATTAAAGAAGAAATAGCAGGCCATCTGGGTAAGAATGGTTCGATTAAGCAGACGCAGCATGGATTCATGAGGGGAAAGCCGTGCTTGACGAACTTGTTGGATTTTTATGAAGATGTGACTAGTGCGGTTGACGGAGGGGAACCGGTGGATGCGGTGTTCTTGGATTTCCAAAAGGCGTTTGATAAGGTGCCTCACAAAAGGTTGCTGCAGAAGATTGGGTCGCACGGAGTTGGAGGTAGGGTGTTAGTGTGGATTGGGGATTGGCTATCCGACAGGAAGCAGAGAGTTGGAATAAATGGGTGCTTTTCTGGTTGGCGGATGGTAACTAGGGGCGTGCCGCAGGGATCGGTACTGGGGCCTCAACTATTTACCATTTATATAGACGATCTGGAGGAGGGGACTGAGTGTAGGGTAACAAAGTTTGCAGACGACACAAAGATAAGTGGAAAAGTGAATCGTGTGGAGGGCGTAGAAGGTCTGCGGAGAGATTTGGACAGGCTGAGTGAGTGGGCGAGGATCTGGCAGATGGAGTATAACGTTGACAAATGCGAGGTTATTCACTTTGGAGGAAATAATAGCAAATTGGATTATTATCTAAATGGAAAAAAATTGCAACATGCTACTGTGCAAAGGGACCTGGGGGTCCTTGTGCACGAGACGCAAAAACCCAGTCTGCAGGTGCAACTGGTGATCAAGAAGGCAAATGGGATGTTGGACTATATCGCAAGGGGGATAGAATATAAAAGCAGGGATGTCTTGCTGCATCTGTACAGGGCATTGGTGAGGCCGCAGCTGGAATACTGTGTGCAGTATTGGTCCCCTTATTTGCGGAAGGATATATTGGCTTTGGAGGGAGTGCAGAGAAGGTTCACCAGGTTGATACCAGAGATGAGGGGTGTTGATTATGAGGAGAGACTCAGCAGATTGGGTTTGTATTCGTTGGAATTTAGAAGGCTGAGGGGGGATCTTATAGAGACCTATAAGATAATGAAGGGGCTGGATAGGGTAGAGGTGGAGAGATTCTTTCCACTCAGAAAGGAATCTAGAACTAGAGGGCACAGCCTCAAAATAAAGGGGGGTCAGTTTAGGACAGAGATGAGGAGGAACTTCTTCTCTCAGAGGGTGGTGAATCTCTGGAATTCTCTGCCCACTGAAGTGGTCGAGGCTACCTCGTTGAATATGTTTAAATCACGGATAGATGGATTCCTGATCGGTAAGGGAATTAAGGGTTATGGGGATCAGGCGGGTAAGTGGAACTGATCCACTTCAGATCAGCCATGATCTTATTGAATAGCGGGGCAGGCTCGAGGGGCTAGATGGCCCACTCCTGCTCCTATTTCTTATGTTCTTATGTAAATCCCTCTCAGGCCCATAGCAATCCCCGCCCCACCCTCTGCACTGCCCAAACTCTCTTCAATCCCCCTCCAAATCCCTCTCAGCACCGTACCCTCCCCCACTGCCCAAACCCTCTTCAATCCCCCTCCAAATCCCTCTCAGCCCCGTACCCCCCCCCCCGCCCAAATCATCTTTAATTCCCCTCAAACAAAAAAAAGAACAAAGAACAGTACAGCACAGGAAACAGGCCCTTCGGCCCTCCAAGCCTGTGCCGCTCCTTGGTCCAACTAGACCAATCGTTTGTATCCCTCCATTCCCAAAATGCTCATGTGACTATCCAGGTAAGTCTTAAACGATGCCAGCGTATCTGCCTCCACCACCCTACTTGACAGCGCATTCCAGGCCCCCACCACCCTCTGTGTAAAAAACATCCCTCGAATATCTGAGTTATACCTCGCTGCTCTCACCTTGAGCCCGTGACCCCTCGTGATCGTCACCTCCGACCTGGGAAAAAGCTTCCCACTGTTCACCCTATCGATACCCATCATAATTTTGTACACCTGTATTAGGTCTCCCCTCATTCTCCGTCTTTCCAGGGAGAAAAACCCCAGTTTACCCAATCTCTCCTCATAGCTAAGACCCTCCATACCAGGCAACATCCTGGTAAACCTTCTCTGCACTCATAGAACATAGAACAGTACAGCACAGAACAGGCCCTTCAGCCCACGATGTTGTGCCGAGCTTTATCTGAAACCAAGATCAAGCTATCCCACTCCCTATCATCCTGGTGTGCTCCATGTGCCTATCCAATAACCGCTTAAATGTTCCCAAAGTGTCTGACTATCACTATCACTGCAGGCAGTCCATTCCACACCCCAACCACTCTCTGCGTAAACAACCTACCTCTGATATCCTTCCTATATCTCCCACCATGAACCCTATAGTTATGCCCCCTTGTAATAGCTCCATCCACACGAGGAAATAGTCTTTGAACGTTCACTCTATCTATCCCCTTCATCATTTTATAAACCTCTATTAAGTCTCCCCTCAGCCTCCTCCGCTCCAGAGAGAACAGCCCTAGCTCCCTCAACCTTTCCTCATAAGACCTACCCTCCAAACCAGGCAGCATCCTGGTAAATCTCCTCTGCACTCTTTCCAGCGCTTCCACATCCTTCTTATAGTGAGGTGACCAGAACTGCACACAATATTCCAAATGTGGTCTCACCAAGGTCCTGTACAGTTGCAGCATAACCCCACGGCTCTTAAACTCCAACCCCCTGTTAATAAAAGCTGTGATGTGGAGATGCCGGCGTTGGACTGGGGTAAACACAGTAAGAAGTTTAACAACACCAGGTGAAAGTTCAACAGGATTATTTCGTAGCAAAAGCCACACAAACTTTCAGAGCTCCAAGCCCCTTCTTCAGGTGAGTGGGAATTCTGTTCACAAATAGGGCATATAAAGACACAGACTCAATTTACATGAATAATGGTTGGAATGCGAATACTTACTGCTAATCAAGTCTTTTAGAAACAAAACAACGTGAGTGGAGAGAGCATCAAGACAGGCTAAAAAGATGTGTGTTGTCTCCAGACAAGACAGCCAGTGAAACTCGGCAGGTCCAGGCAACTGTGGGGGTTACAGCTAGTGTGACATGAACCCAATATCCCGGTTGAGGCCGTCCTCGTGTGTGCGGAACTTGGCTATCAGTTTCTGCTCAGCGACTCTGCGCCATCGTGTGTCGGGAAGGCCGCCTTGGAGAACGCTTACCCGAATATCAGAGGCCGAATGCCCGTGACTGCTGAAGTGCTCCCCAACAGGAAGAGAACAGTCTTGCCTGGTGACTGTCGAGCGGTGTTCATTCATCCGTTGTCGCAGCGTCTGCATAGTTTCCCCAATGTACCATGCCTCGGGACATCATTTCTTGCAGCGTATCAGGTAGACAACGTTGGCCGAGTTGCAAGAGTATGTACTGTGTACCTGGTGGATGGTGTTCTCACGTGAGATGATGGCATCTGTGTCGATGATCCGGCACGTCTTGCAGAGGTTGCTGTGGCAGGGTTGTGTGGTGTCATGGTCACTGTTCTCCTGAAGGCTGGGTAGTTTGCTGCGGACAATGGTCTGTTTGTGGTTGTGCGGTTGTTTGAAGGCAAGAAGTGGGGGTGTGGGGATGGCCTTGGTGAGATGTTCGTCTTCATCAATGACATGTTGAAGGCTCCGGAGGAGATGCCGTAGCTTCTCCGCTCCGCGGAAGTACTGGACAACGAAGGGTACTCTGTCCACTGTGTCCCGTGTTTGTCTTCTGAGCAGGTTGGTGCGGTTTTTCGCTGTGGCGCGTTGGAACTGTTGATCGATGAGTCGAGCGCCATATCCTGTTCTTATGAGGGCATCTTTCAGCGTCTGGAGGTGTCTGTTGCGATCCTCCTCATCCGAGCAGATCCTGTTTATTCGGAGGGCTTGTCCGTAGGGGATGGCTTCTTTAACGTGTTTAGGGTGGAAGCTGGAGAAGTGGAGCATCGTGAGGTTATCCGTGGGCTTGCGCTACAGTGAGGTGCTGAGGTGACCGTCCTTAATGGAGATGCGTGTGTCCAAGAATGCAACCGATTCCGGAGAGTAGTCTATGGTGAGTCTGATGGTGGGATGGAACTTGTTGATGTCATCATAGAGTTGTTTCAGTGATTGTTCACCATGAGTCCAAAGGAAGAAAATATCATCGATGTATCTAGTGTATAGCATCGGTTGAAGGTCCCGTGCGGTGAAGAAGTCTTGTTCGAACCTGTGCATGAAGATGTTGGCATATTGAGGTGCGAATTTGGTCCCCATGGCTGTTCCGTGTGTCTGGATGAGTACCGCTGTAACATTTTCCCCGACCAACAATGCCACCCCCCCACCTTTTATCCCTCAGTCTCTATCCCGCCTGAAACATTGGAACCCTGGAACATTGAGCTGCCAGTCCTGCCCCTCCTGTAGCCAAGTTTCACTCATGGCTATAATGTCATATTTCCATGTGTCTATCCACGCCTTCAGCTCATCTGCCTTCCCCACAATACTCCTGGCATTGAAATAGACACACCTCAAAAAATTATTTCCACCACACTCTACCCTTCCATTTGTGATTTTGCTTGAACTAACCTGTCTTTTTACCCCTGCTCCACTATCTGCTCTGGCACTCTGGTTCCCACCCCCCTGCAAATCTAGTTTAAACGCTCCCCAATAACACTAGCAAATCTCCCTGCAAGTATATTGGTCCCCTTGTAGTTTGGGTGTAACTCGTCTCTCTTGTACAGGTCCCACCTGCCCCAGAAGAGGTCCCAATGATCCAAGAATTGGAAACCCTGCCCCCTGCACCAGTTCCTCAGCCACGTGTTCATCCGCCCAAGCATCGTACTCCTGCCCTCACTGGCATGTGGCTCAGGTAGCAATCCTGAGATGACTACCCTCGGGGTCCTGCTTTTTAACTTCCTTCCAAGCTCTTTGTACTCACTCTTTAGGACCTCCTCACTCTTCCTTCTCACGTCATTGGTACCGATGTGGACCACGACATCTGGCTGATCACCTTCCCACTTTAGAACGCTGTGCACGCGATCGGAGACATCGCTGACCCTGGCACCCGGGAGGTAACAAACCATGCGGGAGTCTCTGTCCCGACCACAGAACCTCCTGTCCGTACCTCTGACCATCGAGTCCCCTATCACTACTGCTCTCCTCTTCTTCATCCCACCCTTTTGCGCTGTAGAACCAGACTCAGTATCAGAGTTCCGGCTGTCGCAGCTTGTCCCAGGTAAAGCATCTCCCACAACAGTATCCAATTCAGTATACCTGTTGTGGAGGGGTATGGCCACAGGGGAACCCTGCTCTGTCTGTCCTTTCACACTGCCATTTCCTCTCCTTACAGTAACCCAATTTCCTGTGCTCTGCTGCTTAGGTGTAACTACCTCCCTAAAGCTACTGTCTATAAACTCCTCATTCTCCCGAATTAGATGGAGGTAATCAAACTCCTTCTCCAGTTCCCTAACACGCTTTGCCAGCAGCTGTAGCTGGATCCATCCTTTGCAGGTGTTGTTGTCAGGGACACCGGAGGTCTCCCTGATCTCCCACATCCTGCAGGAGGAGCATTCCAACATCTTGCCTGGCATTTTTTTGAAATTCTGACGAAAAACAGGAATAAACTTTCTGAAAAAGAAAAAAACCTCCTCTCGATTTTGCCTGTTCTGGCCGAAGCCCGTTTTGAGCCAAAGCCCTTCAGCTCTCACTCTGCCCCCTGCTCAGTCCGCTGCCCGCTAACAACGCTGCCCGCTCAAAAGTGCGCCCTACTTTTAAACCCTCCAAAACCTTCCCAGGCTGCTGCTGGGCCTACTTCCTGTTTGGAAAAAACCCTCTGAATTTTTTCACAAAGTTAACAGAAAAATAAATAAATATAATGCACAAAACAAGCTCCCTTAACCTCAGCCTGCTCCTGTGGAACAATGAGCTCCCTCAGACTGTCACTCAGTAACCCCTCTCTCACCCCACCACCCTGTGTTATTGACTGTATCTGTACTGATGTTTATCCAGCTCCCTCACACTGTCACTCAGTAACCCCCTCTCCCCCCAGCACCCTGTGTTACTGACTGTGTCTGTACTGATGTTAATCCAGCTCCCTCACACTGTCACTCAGTAACCCCTCTCCCCCCAGCACCCTGTGTTACTGACTGTATCTGTACTGATGTTAATCCAGCTCCCTCACACTGTCACTCAGCAACCCCTCTCTCACCCCACAACCCTGTGTTACTGACTGTATCTGTACTGATGTTAATCCAGCTCCCTCACACTGTCACTCAGTAACCCCTCTCCCCCCAGCACCCTGTGTTACTGACTGTATCTGTACTGATGTTAATCCAGCTCCCTTACACTGTCACTCAGTAACCCCTCTCCCCCAGCACCCTGTGTTACTGACTGTAGCTGTACTGATGTTAATCCAGCTCCCTCACACTGTCACTCAGTAACCTCTCTCCCCCAGCACCCTGTGTTACTGACTGTATCTCTACTAATAGTTTAACGGCTGTGGAAAGGCACTTCGAGGGGGATCTGCACACTGAGGTAATATGGGCTGAGGTTAGAAATGGGAAAGGAGCGGTCACATTGTTAGGAGTTTACTATAGGCCCCCAAATAGTAATAGAGATGTGGAGAAAGAAATTGCTAAGCAGATTATGGATATGTGTAGGGGTCACAGGGTAGTTGTCATGGGGGACTTTAACTTTCCAAATATTGATTGGAACCTTTGTAGGTCAAATAGTTTGGATGGGGCAGTTTTTGTGCAGTGTGTGCAGGAGGGTTTCCTGACACAATATGTGGATAGGCTGACAAGAGGTGAGGCCACATTGGATTTGGTACTGGGAAATGAACCGGGCCAAGTGTTAGATTTGGTTGTGGGAGAGCACTTTGGAGATAGTGACCACAATTCGGTGTCTTTAGTTATTGCAATGGAGAGGGATAGGGCCGTACGGCAGGGCAAGGTTTACAATTGGGGGAGAGGTAATTATGATGCGATTAGGGAATAATTAGGAGGCATAAGTTGGGAACAGAAACTGTCAGGGAAAGGAACTAATGAAAAGTGGAACTTTTTCAAGGAACAAATACTGGATGTCCTTGATAGGTATGTCCCTGTCAGGCAGGGAGGAAATGGCCGAGTGAGGGAACCATGGTTCACAAAAGAGGTGGAATGTCTTGTGAAAAGGAAGAGGGAAGCTTATGTAGGGATGAGGAAACAAGGTTCAGATGGCTCGATTGAGGGTTACAAGTTAGCAAGGAATGAGCTGAAAAAGGGGCTTTGGAGAGCTAGGAGGGGACACGAGAAGTCCTTGGCGGGTCGGATCAAGGAAAACCCCAAGGCTTTTTACTCTTATGTGAGGAATAAAAGAATGACCAGGGTGAGGTTAGGGCCGGTCAAGGACAGTAGTGGGAACTTGTGTATGGAGTCAGTAGAGATAGGCGAGGTGATGAATGAATACTTTTCTTCAGTGTTCACCAAGGAGAGGGGCCATGTTTTTGAGGAAGAGAAGTTGGTACAGGCTAATAGGCTGGAGGCAATAGATGTTCGGTGGGAGGATGTATTGGCAGTTTTGAATAAACTGAAGGTCGATAAGTCCCCTGGGCCTGATGAAATGTATCCTAGGATTCCTTCGGAGGCAAGGGATGAGATTGCAGAGCCTTTGGCTTTGATCTTTGGGTCCTCGCTGTCCACGGGGATGGTGCCAGAGGACTGGAGAATGGCGAATGTTGTTCCTCTGTTTAAGAAAGGGAATAGAAATGACCCTGGTAATTATAGACCGGTTAGTCTTACTTCGGTGGTTGGTAAATTGATGGAAAAGGTCCTTAGAGATGGGATTTACGACCATTTAGAAAGATGCGGACTAATCCGGGAGAGTCAGCACGGATTCGTGAAGGGCAAGTCGTGCCTCACAAATTTGATAGAATTTTTTGAGGAGGTAACTAAGTGTGTTGATGAAGGTAGGGCAGTTGATGTCATATACATGGATTTTAGTGAGGCATTTGATAAGGTCCCCCATGGTCGGCTTATGATGAAAGTGAGGAGGTGTGGGATAGAGGGAAAGTTGGCCGATTGGATAGGTAACTGGCTGTCTGATCGAAGACAGAGGGTGTTGGTGGATGGAAAATTTTCGGATTGGAGGCAGGTTGCTAGCGGAGTGCCGCAGGGATCAGTGCTTGGTCCTCTGCTCTTTGTGATTTTTATTAATGACCTAGAGGAGGGGGCTGAAGGGTGGATCAGTAAATTTGCTGATGACACCAAGATTGGTGGAGTAGTGGATGAGGTGGAGGGCTGTTGTAGGCTGCAAAGAGACATAGATAGGATGCAAAGCTGGGCCGAAAAATGGCAAATGGAGTTTAACCCTGATAAATGTGAGGTGATTCATTTTGGTAGGACTAATTTAAATGTGGATTACAGGGTCAAAGGTAGGGTTCTGAAGACTGTGGAGGAACAGAGAGATCTTGGGGTTCATATCCACAGATCTCTAAAGGTTGCCACTCAAGTGGATAGAGCTGTGAAGAAGGCCTGTAGTGTGTTAGCTTTTATTAACAGGGGGTTGGAGTTTAAGAGCCGTGGGGTTATGCTGCAACTGTACAGGACCTTGGTGAGACCACATTTGGAATATTGTGTGCAGTTCTGGTCACCTCACTATAAGAAGGATGTGGAAGTGCTGGAAAGAGTGCAGAGGAGATTTACCAGGATGCTGCCTGGTTTGGAGGGTAGGTCTTATGAGGAATGGTTGAGGGAGCTAGGGTTGTTCTCTCTGGAGCGGAGGAGGCTGAGGGGAGACTTAATAGAGGTTTATAAAATGATGAAGGGGATAGATAGAGTGAACGTTCAAAGACTATTACCTCGGGTGGATGGAGCTATTACAAGGGGGCATAACTATAGGGTTCGTGGTGTGAGATACAGGAAGGATATTAGAGGTAGGTTCTTTATGCAGAGAGTGTTTGAGATGTGGAATGGACTGCCTGCAGTGATAGTGGAGTCAGACACTTTAGGAATATTTAAGCGGTTATTGGATAGGCACATGGAGCAGACCAGGATGATAGGGAGTGGGATAGCTTGATCTTGGTTTCAGATAAAGTTCGGCACAACGTTGTGGGCCGAAGGGCCTGTTCTGTGCTGTACTGTTCTATGTTCTATGTTCTAATGTTAATCCAGCTCCGTCATACTGTCACTCAGTAACCCCTCTCCCCCCAGCACCCTGTGTTACTGACTGTATCTGTACTGATGTTAATCCAGCTCCCTCACACTGTCACTCAGTAACCCCTCTCCCCCAGCACCCTGTGTTACTGACTGTATCTGTACTGATGTTAATCCAGCTCCCTCACACTGTCACTCAGTAACCCCTCTCCCCCCAGCACCCTGTGTTACTGACTGTATCTGTACTGATGTTAATCCAGCTCCCTCACACTGTCACTGAGTAACCCCTCTCCCCCAGCACCCTGTGTTACTGACTGTATCTGTACTGATGTTAATCCAGCTCCCTCACACTGTCACTGAGTAACCCCTCTCCCCCAGCACCCTGTGTTACTGACTGTATCTGTACTGATGTTAATCCAGCTCCCTCACACTGTCACTCAGTAACCCCTCTCCCCCCAGCAACCTGTGTTACTGACTGTATCTGTACTGATGTTAATCCAGCTCCCTCACACTGCCACTCAGTACCCCTCTCCCCCCAGCAACCTGTGTTACTGACTGTATCTGTACTGATGTTAATCCAGCTCCCTCACACTGCCACTCAGTACCCCTCTCCCCCAGCACCCTGTGTTACTGACTGTATCTGTACTGATGTTAATCCAGCTCCCTCACACTGTCACTCAGTAGCCCCTCTCCCCCCAGCACCCTGTGTTACTGACTGTATCTGCACTGATGTTAATCCAGCTCCCTCACACTGTCACTCAGGAACCCCTCTCCCCCAGCACCCTGTGTTACTGACTGTATCTGTACTGATGTTAATCCAGCTCCCTCACACTGCCACTCAGTACCCCTCTCCCCCCAGCAACCTGTGTTACTGACTGTATCTGTACTGATGTTAATCCAGCTCCCTCACACTGCCACTCAGTACCCCTCTCCCCCAGCACCCTGTGTTACTGACTGTATCTGTACTGATGTTAATCCAGCTCCCTCACACTGTCACTGAGTAACCCCTCTCCCCCAGCACCCTGTGTTACTGACTGTATCTGTACTGATGTTAATCCAGCTCCCTCACACTGTCACTCAGTGACCCCTCTCCCCCAGCACCCTGTGTTACTGACTGTATCTGTACTGATGTTAATCCAGCTCCCTCACACTGCCACTCAGTACCCCTCTCCCCCAGCACCCTGTGTTACTGACTGTATCTGTACTGAGGTTAGTCCAGCTCCCTCACACTGTCACTGAGTAACCCCTCTCCCCCAGCACCCTGTGTTACTGACTGTATCTGTACTGATGTTAATCCAGCTCCCTCACACTGTCACTCAGTCACCCCTCTCCCCCCAGCAACCTGTGTTACTGACTGTGTCTGTACTGATGTTAATCCAGCTCCCTCACACTGCCACTCAGTAACCCCTCTCCCCCCAGCACCCTGTGTTACTGACTGTATCTGTACTGATGTTAATCCAGCTCCCTCACACTGTCATTCAGAAACCCCTCTCCCCCAGCATTATAAGAAAGATGTGGAAGTGTTGGAAAGAGTGCAGAGGAGATTTACTGGGATGTTGCCTGGTATGGTGGGAAGGTCTTATCAGGAAAGGCTGAGGGACTTGAGGCTGTTTTCGTCAGAGAGAAGAAGGTTAAGAGGTGACTTAATAGAGGCATACAAGATGATCAGAGGATTAGATAGGGTGGATAGTGAGAGCCTTTTTCCTTGGATGGTGATGGCTAACACGAGGGGACATAGCTTTAAATTGAGGGGTGAGAGATATAGGACAGATGTTAGAGGTAGGTTCTTTACTCAGAGAGTAGTAAGGGCGTGGAATGCCCTGCCTGCAGCAGTAGTGGACTCGTCAACATTAAGGGCATTCAAATGGTTATTGGATAAACATATGGATGATATTGGAATCGTGTAGGTTAGAGAGGCTTTTGATTGGTTTCACTGGTCGGCGCAACATTGAGGGCCGAAGGGCCTGTACTGCGCTGTAATGTTCTATGTTCTATGTTCATCCCCTTCTCCAGGCTGTTACACAGGAACAGGAGGAGGCCCCATTCAGCCCCTTCTCCAGCCTGTTACACAGGAACAGGAGGAGGCCCCATTCAGCCCCTTCTCCAGCCTGTTACACAGGAACAGGAGGAGGCCATTCAGCCCCTTCTCCAGCCTGTTACACAGGAACAGGAGGAGGCCCCATTCAGCCCCTTCTCCAGCCTGTCCAGCATTTCTGAATGGAGGGCTGTGACAAGTGGTGTTCCTCAGGGATCGGTGCTGGGACCTTTGCTGTTTGTAATATATTATAATTCATTTCGATGAAAATGTAACTGGATTGATTCGTAAGTTTGCGGACCACACAAAGTTTGGTGAATTTGCGGATAGCGATGAGCACCATCGGAGGTTACAGCAGGATATAGATCAGTTGGAGACTTGGGCGGAGAGATGGCAGATGGAGTTTAATCCGGACAAATGTGAGGTAATGCATTTTGGAAGGTCTAATACAGATAGGAAATATACAGTAAATGGCAGAACCCTTAAGAGTATTGATAGGCAGAGGGATCAAGGTGTACAGGTACACAGGTCACTGAAAGTGGCAACGCAGGTGGAGAAGGTAGTCAAGAAGGCATACGGCACGCTTGCCTTCATCGGCCAGGGTATTGAGTTTAAAAATTGGCAAGTCGTGTTGCAGCTTTATAGAACCTGAGTTATACCGCACTTGGAATATAGTGTTCAATTCTGGTCGCCACACTGCCGGAAGGATGTGGAGGATTTGGAGAGGGTACAGTAAAGATTTACCAGGATGTTACCTGGTATGGAGGGCATTAGCTATGAGGAGAGGTTGGAGAAACTCGGTTTGTTCTCACTGGAGTGATGGAGGTTGAGGGGAGAGCTGATAGAAGTCTGCAAGATTATGAGAGGCATGGACAGAGTGGATAGTCAGAAGCTTTTTCCCAGGGAGGAAGAGTCCATTACTAGAGGTACAGGTTTAAGGTGCGAGGGACAAGGTTTAAAGGAGATGTATGAGGCAGATGTTTTACACAGAGGGTGGTGGGTGCCTGGAACTCGCTGCAGGGGGAGGGAGTGGAAGCGGATATGATCGTGACTTTTAAGGGGCGTCTTAACAAATACATGAATAGGATGGGAATAGAGGGATCTGGTCCCCGGAAGGGTAGGGGGTTTTAGTTCAGTCGGGCAGCATGGTCGGTGCAGGCTTGGAGGGCCGAAGGGCCTGTTCCTGTGCTGTAATTTTCTTTGTTCTTTGTTACAAGGAACAGGAGGAGGCCATTCAGCCCCTTCCCCAGCTTGTTACACAGGGAACAGGAGGAGGCCCCATTCAGCACCTTCTCCAGCCTGTTACACAGGGAACAGGAGGAGGCCCCATTCAGCACCTTCTCCAGCCTGTTACACAGGGAACAGGAGGAGGCCCCATTCAGCCTCTTCCCCAGCTTGTTACACAGGGAACAGGAGGAGGCCCCATTCAGCCCCTTCTCCAGCCTGTTACACAGGAACAGGAGGAGGCCCCATTCAGCCCCTTTTCCAGCCTGTTACACAGGGAACAGGAGGAGGCCCCATTCAGCCCCTTCTCCAGACTGTTCCACAGGAACAGGAGGAGGCCCCATTCAGCCCCTTTTCCAGCCTGTTATACAGGGAACAGGAGGATGCCATTCAGCCCCTTGTCCAGTCTGTTACACAGGAACAGGAGGAGGCCCCATTCAGCCCCTTCTCCAGGCTGTTACACAGGAAGAGGAGGAGGCCATTCAGCCCCTTCTCCAGCCTGTTACACAGGAACAGGAGGAGGCCCCATTCAGCCCCTACACCAGCCTGTTACACAGGAACAGGAGGAGGCCCCATTCAGCCCCTTCCCCAGCCTGTTACACAGGAACAGGAGGAGGCCCCATTCAGCCCCTTCTCCAGCCTGTTACACAGGAACAGGAGGAGGTCCCATTCAGCCCCTTCTCCAGACTGTTACACAGGAACAGGAGGAGGCCCCATTCAGCCCCTTCTCCAGCCTGTTACACAGGAACAGGTGGAAGTCCCATTCAGCCCCTTCTCCAGCCTGTTCCACAGGAACAGGAGGAGGCCCCATTCAGCCCCTTCTCCAGCCTGTTACACAGGAACAGGAGGATGCCCCATTCAGCCCCTTCTCCAGGCTGTTACACAGGAACAGGAGGAGGCCATTCAGCCCCTTCTCCAGCCTGTTACACAGGAACAGGAGGAGGCCCCATTCAGCCCCTACACCAGCCTGTTACACAGGAACAGGAGGAGGCCCCATTCAGCCCCTACACCAGCCTGTTACACAGGAACAGGAGGAGGCCCCATTCAGCCCCTTCTCCAGTCTGTTACACAGGAACAGGAGGAGGCCCCATTCAGTCCCTCCTCCAGCCTGTTACACAGGAAAAGGAGGAGGCCATTCAGCCCCTTCTCCAGCCTGTTACACTGGAACAGGAGGAGGCCATTCAGCCCCTTCTCCAGCCGGTTACACAGGAACAGGAGGAGGTCCCATTCAGCCCCTTCTCCAGCCTGTTACACAGGAACAGGAGGAGGACCCATTCAGCCCCTTCTCCAGCCTGTTACACAGGAACAGGAGGAGGCCCCATTCAGCCCCTTCTCCAGCCTGTTACACAGGAACAGGAGAAGGCCCCATTCAGCCCCTTCTCCAGCCTGTTACACAGGAACAGGAGAAGGCCCCATTCACCCCTTCTCCAGCCTGTTACACAGGAAAAGGAGGAGGCCATTCAGCCCCTTCTCCAGCCTGTTACACTGGAACAGGAGGAGGCCATTCAGCCCCTTCTCCAGCCGGTTACACAGGAACAGGAGGAGGTCCCATTCAGCCCCTTCTCCAGCCTGTTACACAGGAACAGGAGGAGGACCCATTCAGCCCCTTCTCCAGCCTGTTACATAGGGAACAGGAGGAGGTCCCATTCAGCCCCTTCTCCAGCCTGTTACACAGGAACAGGAGAAGGCCCCATTCAGCCCCTTCTCCAGCCTGTTACACAGGAACAGGAGGAGGCCCCATTCAGCCCCTTCTCCAGACTGTTACACAGGAACAGGAGGAGGCCCCATTCAGCCCATTCTCCAGCCTGTTACACAGGAACAGGTGGAGGTCCCATTCAGCCCCTTCTCCAGCCAGTTCCACAGGAACAGGAGGAGGCCCCATTCAGCCCCTTCTCCAGCCTGTTACACTGGGAACAGGAGGAGGCCATTCAGCCCCTTCTCCAGCCTGTTACACAGGAACAGGAGGAGGCCATTCAGCCCCTTCTCCAGTCTGTTACACAGGGAACAGGAGGAGGCCCCATTCAGCCCCTTCTCCAGCCTGTTACACAGGAACAGGAGGAGGCCCCATTCAGCCCCTTCTCCAGCCTGTTACACTGGGAACAGGAGGAGGCCATTCAGCCCCTTCTCCAGCCTGTTACACAGGAACAGGAGGAGGCCCCATTCAGCCCCTTCTCCAGCCTGTTACACAGGGAACAGGAGGAGGCCCCATTCAGCCCCTTCTCCAGCCTGTTACACAGGAACAGGAGGAGGCCCCATTCAGCCCCTTCTCCAGCCTGTTACACAGGGAACAGGAGGAGGCCCCATTCAGCCCCTTCTCCAGCCTGTTACACAGGAACAGGAGGAGGCCCCATTCAGCCCCTTCTCCAGCCTGTTACACAGGAACAGGAGGAGGCCCCATTCAGCCCCTTCTCCAGCCTGTTACACAGGAACAGGAGGAGGCCCCATTCAGCCCCTTCTCCAGCCTGTTACACAGGAACAGGAGGAGGCCCCATTCAGCCCCTTCTCCAGCCTGTTAGACAGGAACAGGAGGCGGCCCCATTGAGCCCCTTCTCCAGTCTGTTACACAGGGAACAGGAGGAGGCCATTCCGCCCCTTCTCCAGCCTGTTACACAGGAACAGGAGGAGGCCCCATTCAGCCCCTTCTCCAGCCTGTTATACAGGTAACAGGAGGAGGCCACTCAGCCCCTTATCCAGCCTGTTACACAGGAACAGGAGGAGGCCATTCAGCCCCTTCTCCAGCCTGTTACACAGGAACAGGAGGAGGCCACATTCAGCCCCTTCTCCAGCCTGTTACACAGGAACAGGAGGAGGCCCCATTCTTCTCCGGCCTGTGACACAGGAACAGGAGGAGGCCCCATTTTTCTCCAGCCTGTTACACAGGAACAGGAGGAGGCCATTCAGCCCCTTCTCCAGCCTGTTACACAGGAACAGGAGGAGGCCCCATTCTTCTCCGGCCTGTTACACAGGAACAGGAGGAGGCCATTCAGCCCCTTCTCCAGCCTGTTACACAGGAACAGGTGGAGGCCATTCAGCCCCTTCTCCAGCCTGTTACACAGGAACAGGAGGAGGCCATTCAGCCCCTTCTCCAGCCTGTTACACAGGAACAGGAGGAGGCCATTCAGCCCCTTCTCCAGCCTGTCACAGGAACAGGAGGAGGCCCCATTCAGCCCCTACACCAGCCTGTTACACAGGAACAGGAGGAGGCCATTCAGCCCCTTCTCCAGCCTGTTACACAGGAACAGGAGGAGGCCATTCAGCCCCTTCTCCAGCCTGTTACACAGGAACAGGAGGAGGCCATTCAGCCCCTTCTCCAGCCTGTTACACAGGAACAGGTGGAGGCCATTCAGCCCCTTCTCCAGCCTGTTACACAGGAACAGGAGGAGGCCATTCAGCCCCTTCTCCAGCCTGTTACACAGGAACAGGAGGAGGCCATTCAGCCCCTTCTCCAGCCTGTTACACAGGAACAGGAGGAGGCCCCATTCAGCCCCTACACCAGCCTGTTACACAGGAACAGGAGGAGGCCCCATTCAGCCCCTACACCAGCCTGTTACACAGGAACAGGAGGAGGCCCCATTCAGCCCCTTCTCCAGTCTGTTACACAGGAACAGGAGGAGGCCCCATTCAGTCCCTCCTCCAGCCTGTTACACAGGAAAAGGAGGAGGCCATTCAGCCCCTTCTCCAGCCTGTTACACTGGAACAGGAGGAGGCCATTCAGCCCCTTCTCCAGCCGGTTACACAGGAACAGGAGGAGGTCCCATTCAGCCCCTTCTCCAGCCTGTTACACAGGAACAGGAGGAGGACCCATTCAGCCCCTTCTCCAGCCTGTTACACAGGAACAGGAGGAGGCCCCATTCACCCCTTCTCCAGCCTGTTACACAGGAAAAGGAGGAGGCCATTCAGCCCCTTCTCCAGCCTGTTACACTGGAACAGGAGGAGGCCATTCAGCCCCTTCTCCAGCCGGTTACACAGGAACAGGAGGAGGTCCCATTCAGCCCCTTCTCCAGCCTGTTACACAGGAACAGGAGGAGGACCCATTCAGCCCCTTCTCCAGCCTGTTACATAGGGAACAGGAGGAGGTCCCATTCAGCCCCTTCTCCAGCCTGTTACACAGGAACAGGAGAAGGCCCCATTCAGCCCCTTCTCCAGCCTGTTACACAGGAACAGGAGGAGGCCCCATTCAGCCCCTTCTCCAGACTGTTACACAGGAACAGGAGGAGGCCCCATTCAGCCCATTCTCCAGCCTGTTACACAGGAACAGGTGGAGGTCCCATTCAGCCCCTTCTCCAGCCTGTTCCACAGGAACAGGAGGAGGCCCCATTCAGCCCCTTCTCCAGCCTGTTACACAGGAACAGGAGGAGGCCCCATTCAGCCCCTTCTCCAGCCTGTTACACAGGAACAGGAGGACGCCCCATTCAGCCCCTTCTCCAGTCTGTTACACAGGAACAGGAGGAGGCCCCATTCAGCCCCATCTCCAGCCTGTTACACAGGAACAGGAGGAGGCCCCATTCAGCCCCTTCTCCAGCCTTTTACACAGGAACAGGAGGAGGCCCCATTCAGCCCCTACACCAGGCTGTTACACAGGAACAGGAGGAGGCCCCATTCAGCCCCTTCTCCAGCCTGTTACACAGGAACAGGAGGGGGCCATTCAGCCCCTTCTCCAGCCTGTTACACAGGAACAGGTGAAGGCCATTCAGCCCCTTCTCCAGTCTGTTACACAGGAACAGGAGGAGGCCCCATTCAGCCCCTTCTCCAGCCTGTTACACAGGAACAGGAGGAGGCCCCATTCAGCCCCTTCTCCAGCCTGTTACACAGGAACAGGAGGAGGCCCCATTTAGCCTCTTCTCCAGCCAGTTACACAGGGAACAGGAGGAGGCCATTCAGCCCCTTCTCCAGCCTGTTAGACAGGAACAGGAGGCGGCCCCATTCAGCCCCTTCTCCAGTCTGTTACACAGGGAACAGGAGGAGGCCCCATTCAGCCCCTTCTCCAGCCTGTTACACAGGAACAGGAGGAGGCCCCATTCAGCCCCTTCTCCAGCCTGTTACACTGGGAACAGGAGGAGGCCATTCAGCCCCTTCTCCAGCCTGTTACACAGGAACAGGAGGAGGCCCCATTCAGCCCCTTCTCCAGCCTGTTACACAGGGAACAGGAGGAGGCCCCATTCAGCCCCTTCTCCAGCCTGTTACACAGGAACAGGAGGAGGCCCCATTCAGCCCCTTCTCCAGCCTGTTACACAGGGAACAGGAGGAGGCCCCATTCAGCCCCTTCTCCAGCCTGTTACACAGGAACAGGAGGAGGCCCCATTCAGCCCCTTCTCCAGCCTGTTACACAGGAACAGGAGGAGGCCCCATTCAGCCCCTTCTCCAGCCTGTTACACAGGAACAGGAGGAGGCCCCATTCAGCCCCTTCTCCAGCCTGTTACACAGGAACAGGAGGAGGCCCCATTCAGCCCCTTCTCCAGCCTGTTAGACAGGAACAGGAGGCGGCCTCATTGAGCCCCTTCTCCAGTCTGTTACACAGGGAACAGGAGGAGGCCATTCCGCCCCTTCTCCAGCCTGTTACACAGGAACAGGAGGAGGCCCCATTCAGCCCCTTCTCCAGCCTGTTATACAGGTAACAGGAGGAGGCCACTCAGCCCCTTATCCAGCCTGTTCCACAGGAACAGGAGGAGGCCATTCAGCCCCTTCTCCAGCCTGTTACACAGGAACAGGAGGAGGCCACATTCAGCCCCTTCTCCAGCCTGTTACACAGGAACAGGAGGAGGCCCCATTCTTCTCCGGCCTGTTACACAGGAACAGGAGGAGGCCCCATTTTTCTCCAGCCTGTTACACAGGAACAGGAGGAGGCCATTCAGCCCCTTCTCCAGCCTGTTACACAGGAACAGGAGGAGGCCCCATTCTTCTCCGGCCTGTTACACAGGAACAGGAGGAGGCCATTCAGCCCCTTCTCCAGCCTGTTACACAGGAACAGGTGGAGGCCATTCAGCCCCTTCTCCAGCCTGTTACACAGGAACAGGAGGAGGCCATTCAGCCCCTTCTCCAGCCTGTTACACAGGAACAGGAGGAGGCCCCATTCAGCCACTTCTCCAGCCTGTCACAGGAACAGGAGGAGGCCATTCAGCCCCTTTTCCAGCCTGTTACACAGGAACAGGAGGAGGCCCCATTCAGCCCCTTCTCCAGCCTGTTACACAGGGAACAGGAGGAGGCCATTCAGTCCCTTCTCCAGCCTGTTACACAGGAACAGGAGGAGGCCCCATTCAGCCCCTTCTCCAGCCTGTTACACAGGAACAGGAGGAGGCCCCATTCAGTCCCTTCTCCAGCCCGTTACACAGGAACAGGAGGAGGCCCCATGCAGCCCCTTCTCCAGCCTCTTACACAGGAACAGGAGGAGGACATTTAGCCCCTTCTCCTGCCTGTTACACAGGAACAGGAAGAGGCCATTCAGCCCCTCCTTCAGCCTATTACACAGGAACAGGAGGAGGCCCCTTTCAGCCCCTTCGCCAGACAGTTACACAGTAACAGGATGAGGCCCCATTCAGCCTCTTCTCCAGCCTGTTACACAGGAACAGGAGGCGGCCATTCAGCCCCTTCTCCAGCCTGTTACAGAGGAACAGGAGGAGGCCCCATTCAGCCCCTTCCCCAGCCTGTTACATATTGAACAGGAGGAGGCCCCATTCAGCCCCTTCTCCAGCCTGTTACACAGGAACAGGAGGAGGCCCCATTCAGCCCCTTCTCCAGACTGTTACACAGGAACAGGAGGAGGCCCCATTCAGCCCCTTCTCCAGCCTGTTACACAGGAACAGGTGGAGGTCCCATTCAGCCCCTTCTCCAGCCTGTTACACAGGAACAGGAGGAGGCCCCATTCAGCCCCTTCTCCAGCCTGTTACACAAGTACAGGAGGAGGCCCCATTCAGCCCCTTCTCCAGCCTGTTACACAGGAAGAGGAGGAGGTCCCATTCAGCCCCTTCTCCAGCCTGTGACACAGGA
The DNA here is from genome assembly GCF_964213995.1 of Mustelus asterias. Lineage (NCBI taxonomy): Eukaryota > Metazoa > Chordata > Chondrichthyes > Carcharhiniformes > Triakidae > Mustelus > Mustelus asterias. Next base: position 49,510 of record NW_027591159.1, on the reverse strand, counting down.
ACAGGAGGAGGCCCCATTCAGCCCCTTCTCCAGCCTTTTACACAGGAACAGGAGGAGGCCCCATTCAGCCCCTTCTCCAGCCTGTTACACAGGAACAGGAGGGGGCCATTCAGCCCCTTCTCCAGCCTGTTACACAGGAACAGGAGGAGGCCCCATTCAGCCCCTTCTCCAGTCTGTTACACAGGAACAGGAGGAGGCCCCATTCAGCCCCTTCTCCAGCCTGTTACAGAGGAACAGGAGGAGGCCCCATTTAGCCTCTGCTCCAGCCAGTTACACAGGGAACAGGAGGAGGCCATTCAGCCCCTTCTCCAGCCTGTTACACAGGAACAGGAGGCGGCCCCATTCAGCCCCTTCTCCTGTCTGTTACACAGGAACAGGAGGGGGCCATTCAGCCCCTTCTCCAGCCTGTTACACAGGAACAGGAGGAGGCCCCATTCAGCCCCTTCTCCAGCCTGTTACACAGGGAACAGGAGGAGGCCCCATTCCGCCCCTTCTCCAGCCTGTTACATGGGAACATGAGGAGGCCCCTTTCAGCCCCTTCTCCAGCCTGTTATACAGGGAACAGGAGGAGGCCATTCAGCCCCTTCTCCAGCCTGTTACACAGGAACAGGAGGAGGCCATTCAGCCCCTTGCCAAGCCTGTTACACAGGAAGAGGAGGAGATCCCATTCAGCCCCTTCTCCAGCCTGTTACACAGGAACAGGAGGAGGCCCCATTCAGCCCCTTCTCCAGCCTGTTCCACATGGAACAGGAGGAGGCCCCATTCAGCCCCTTCTCCAGCCTGTTACACAGGAACAGGAGGAGGCCCCCTTCAGCCCCTTCTCCAGCCTGTTATACAGGGAACAGGAGGAGGCCATTCAGCCCCTTTTCCAGCCTGTTACACAGGAACAGGAGGAGGCCCCATTCAGACCCTTCTCCAGCCTGTTACACAGGAACAGGAGGAGGCCATTCAGCCTCTTCTCCAGCCTGTTACACAGGAACAGGAGGAGGCCATTCAGCCCCTTCTCCAGCCTGTCCAGCATTTCTGAATGGAGGGCTGTGACAAGTGGTGTTCCTCAGGGATCAGTGCTGGGACCTTTGCTGTTTGTAATATATTATAAATCATTTCGATGAAAACGTAACTGGATTGATTAGTAAGTTTGCGGACCACACAAAGTTTGGTGGATTTTCGGATAGCGATGAGCACCATCGGAGGTTACAGCAGGATATAGATCAGTTGGAGACTTGGGCGGAGAGATGGCAGATGGAGTTTAATCCGGACAAATGTGAGGTAATGCATTTTGGAAGGTCTAATACAGAAAGTAAATATACAGTAAATGGCAGAACCCTTACGAGTATTGATAGGCAGAGGGATCTAGGTGTACAGGTACACAGGTCACTGAAAGTGGCAACGCAGGTGGAGAAGGTAGTCAAGAAGGCATACGGCACGCTTGCCTTCATCGGCCAGGGTATTGAGTTTAAAAATTGGCAAGTCATGTTGCAGCTTTATAGAACGTTAGTTAGACCGCACTTGGAATATAGTGTTCAATTCTGGTCGCCACACGGCTAGAAGGATGTGGAGGCTTTGGAGAGGGTACAGAAAAGATTTACCAGGATGTTACCTGGTATGGAGGGCATTAGCTATGAGGAGAGGTTGGAGAAAGTCGGTTTGTTCTCACTGGAGTGATGGAGGTTGAGGGGAGACCTGATAGAAGTCTACAAGATTATGAGAGGCATGGACAGAGTGGATAGTCAGAAGCTTTTTCCCAGGGTGGAAGAGTCCATTACTAGAGGCACAGGTTTAAGGTGCGAGGGACAAGGTTTAAAGGAGATGTATGAGGCAGATGTTTTACACAGAGGGTGGTGGGTGCCTGGAACTCGCTGCCGGGGGAGGTAGAGGAAGCGGATATGATCGTGACTTTTAAGGGGCGTCTTGACAAATACATGAATAGGCTGGGAATAGAGGGATCTGGTCCCCGGAAGGGTAGGGGGTTTTAGTTCAGTCGGGCAGCAAGGTCGGTGCATGCTTGGAGGGCCGAAGGGCCTGTTCCTGTGCTGTAATTTTCTTTGTTCTTTGTTACAAGGAACTGGAGGAGGCCATTCAGCCCCTTCCCCAGCTTGTTACACAGGGAACAGGAGGAGGGCCCATTCAGCCCCTTCTCCAGCTTGTTACACAGGAACAGGAGGAGGGCCCATTCAGCCCCTTCTCCAGCCTGTTACACAGGAACAGGAGGAGGCCATTCAGCCCCTTCTCCAGCCTGTTACACAGGAACAGGAGGAGGCCATTCAGCCCCTTCTCCAGCCTGTTACACAGGAACAGGAGGAGGCCATTCAGCCCCTTGTCCAGTCTGTTACACAGGAACAGGAGGACGCCCCATTCAGCCCCTTCTCCAGCCCGTTACACAGGAACAGGAGGAGGCCCCATGCAGCCCCTTCTCCAGCCTCTTACACAGGAACAGGAGGAGGTCATTCAGCCCCTTCTCCAGCCTGTTAGACAGGAACAGGAGGAGGCCATTCAGCCCCTCCATCAGCCTATTACACAGGAACAGGAGGAGGCCCCTTTCAGCCCCTTCTCCAGCCTGTTACACAGGAACAGGAGGAGGCCCCATTCTGCCCCTTCTCCAGCCTGTTACACAGGAACAGGAGGAGGCCATTCAGCCTCTTCTCCAGCCTGTTACACAGGAACAGGCGGAGGCCCCATTCAGCCCCTTCTCCAGCCTGTTACACAGGAACAGGAGGAGGCCCCATTCAGCCCCTTCTCCAGCCTGTTACACAGGAACAGGAGGAGGCCATTCAGCCTCTTCTCCTGCCTGTTACACAGGAACAGGAGGAGGCCCCATTCAGCCCCTTCTCCAGCCTGTTACACAGGAACAGGAGGAGGCCCCATTCAGCCCCTTATCCAGCCTGTTACACTGGAATAGGAGAAGCCCCATTCAGCCCCTTCTCCAGCCTGTTACACAGGGAAAAGGGGGAGGCCCCATTCAGCCCCTTCTCCAGCCTGTTACACAGGAACAGGAGGAGGCCATTCAGCCCCTGCTCCAGCCTGTTACACAGGAATAGGAGGAGGCCATTCAGCCCTTTCTCCAGCCTGTTGCACAGGAACAGGAGGAGGCCATTCAGTCCCTTCTCCAGTCTGTTATGCGGGAACAGGAGCAGGCTATTCAGCCCCTTCACCAGCCTGTTACACAGGAACAGGAGGAGGCCATTCAGCCGCTTCTCCAGCCTGTTACACAGGAACAGGAGGAGGCCCCATTCAGCCCCTTCTCCAAACTGTGACACAGGAGCAGGAGAAGGCCCCATTCAGCCCCTTCTCCAGCCTGTTACACAGGAACAGGAGGAGGCCCCATTCAGCCCCTTCTCCAGCCTGTTACACAGGAACAGGAGGAGGCCCCATTCAGCCCCTTCTCCAGCCTGTTACACTGGAACAGGAGGAGCCCCATTCAGCCCCTTCTCCAGCCTGTTACACAGGAACAGGAGGAGGCCCCATTCAGCCCCTTCTCCAGCCTGTTACACAGGAACAGGAGGAGGCCATTCAGCCCCTTCTCCAGCCTGTTACACAGGAACAGGAGGAGGCCCCATTCAGCCCCTTCTCCAGCCTGTTACACAGGAACAGGAGGAGGCCCCATTCAGCCCCTTCTTCAGCCTGTTACACTGGAACAGGAGGAGCCCCATTCAGCCCCTTCTCCAGCCTGTTACACAGGGAACAGGAGGAGGCCCCATTCAGCCCCTTCTCCAGCCTGTTACACAGGAACAGGAGGAGGCCCCATTCAGCCCCTTCTCCAGCCTGTTACACAGGAACAGGTGGAGGCCCCATTCAGCCCCTTCCCCAGTCTGTTACACAGGAACAGGAGGAGGCCCCATTCGGCCCCTTCTCCAGCCTGTTACACAGGAACAGGAGGAGGCCATTCAGCCCCTTCTCCAGCCTGTTACATAGGAACAGGAGGAGGCCCCATTCAGCCCCTTCCCCAGTCTGTTACACAGGAACAGGAGGAGGCCCCATTCGGCCCCTTCTCCAGCCTGTTACACAGGAACAGGAGGAGGCTATTCAGCCCCTTCTCCAGCCTGTTACACAGGAACAGGAGGAGGCCATTCAGCCGCTTCTCCAGCCTGTTACACAGGAACAGGAGGAGGCCCCATTCAGCCCCTTCTCCAGCCTGTTACAGAGGAACAGGAGGAGGCCGCATTCAGCCCCTTCTCCAGCCTGCCACACAGGAACAGGAGGAGGCCATTCAGCCCCTTCTCCAGCCTGTTACACAGGAACAGGAGGAGGCCATTCAGCCGCTTCTCCAGCCTGTTACACAGGAACAGGAGGAGGCCCCATTCAGCCCCTTCTCCAGCCTGTTACACAGGAACAGGAGGAGGCCGCATTCAGCCCCTTCTCCAGCCTGTTACACAGGAACAGGAGGAGGTCCCATTCAGCCCCTTCTCCAGCCTGTTACACAGGAACAGGAGGAGGCCCCATTCAGCCCCTTCTCCAGCCTGTTACACAGGAACAGGCGGAGGCCATTCAGCCCCTTCTCCAGCCTGTTACACAGGAACAGGTGGAGGCCATTCAGCCCCTTCTCCAGCCTGTTGCAGAGGAACAGGAGGAGGCCCCATGCAGCCCCTTCTCCAGCCTCTAACACAGGAACAGGAGGAGGCCATTCAGCCCCTTCTCCAGCCTGTTACACAGGAACAGGAGGAGGCCATTCAGCCCCTTCTCCAGCCTGTTACACAGGAACAGGTGGAGCCCATTCAGCCCCTTCTCCAGCCTCTTACACAGGAACAGGAGGAGGACATTCAGCCCCTTCTCCAGCCTGTTACACAGGAACAGGAGGAGGCCATTCAGCCGCTTCTCCAGCCTGTTACACAGGAACAGGAGGAGGCCCCATTCTGCCCCTTCTCCAGCCTGTTACACAGGAACAGGAGGAGGCCGCATTCAGCCCCTTCTCCAGCCTGCTACACAGGAACAGGAGGAGGCCCCATTCAGCCCCTTCTCCAAACTGTTACACAGGAGCAGGAGGAGGCCCCATTCAGCCCCTTCTCCAGCCTGTTACACAGGAACAGGAGGAGGCCCCATTCAGCCCCTTGTCCAGCCTGTTACACAGGAACAGGAGGAGGACCCATTCAGCCCCTTATCCAGCCTGTTACACTGGAACAGGAGGAGCCCCATTCAGCCCCTTCTCCAGCCTGTTACACAGGAACAGGAGGACGCCCCATTCAGCCCCTTCTCCAGCCTGTTACACAGGAACAGGAGGAGGCCCCATTCAGCCCCTTCTCCAGCCCGTTACACAGGAACAGGAGGAGGCCCCATGCAGCCCCTTCTCCAGCCTCTTACACAGGAACAGGAGGAGGTCATTCAGCCCCTTCTCCAGCCTGTTAGACAGGAACAGGAGGAGGCCATTCAGCCCATCGATCAGCCTATTACACAGGAACAGGAGGAGGCCCCTTTCAGCCCCTTCTCCAGCCTGTTACACAGGAACAGGAGGAGGCCCCATTCTGCCCCTTCTCCAGCCTGTTACACAGGAACAGGAGGAGGCCATTCAGCCTCTTCTCCAGCCTGTTACACAGGAACAGGCGGAGGCCCCATTCAGCCCCTTCTCCAGCCTGTTACACAGGAACAGGAGGAGGCCCCATTCAGCCCCTTATCCAGCCTGTTACACTGGAATAGGAGGAGCCCCATTCAGCCCCTTCTCCAGCCTGTTTCACAGGGAAAAGGGGGAGGCCCCATTCAGCCCCTTCTCCAGCCTGTTACACAGGAACAGGAGGAGGCCATTCAGCCCCTGCTCCAGCCTGTTACACAGGAACAGGAGGAGGCCATTCAGCCCTTTCTCCAGCCTGTTGCACAGGAACAGGAGGAGGCCATTCAGTCCCTTCTCCAGTCTGTTATACGGGAACAGGAGCAGGCTATTCAGCCCCTTCACCAGCCTGTTACACCGGAACAGGAGGAGGCCATTCAGCCGCTTCTCCAGCCTGTTACACAGGAACAGGAGGAGGCCCCATTCTGCCCCTTCTCCAGCCTGTTACACAGGAACAGGAGGAGGCTCCATTCAGCCCCTTCTCCAAACTGTGACACAGGAGCAGGAGGAGGCCCCATTCAGCCCCTTCTCCAGCCTGTTACACAGGAACAGGAGGAGGCCCCATTCAGCCCCTTCTCCAGCCTGTTACACAGGAACAGGAGGAGGCCCCATTCAGCCCCTTCTCCAGCCTGTTACACAGGAACAGGAGGAGGCCCCATTCAGCCCCTTCTCCAGCCTGTTACACAGGAACAGGAGGAGGCCCCATTCAGCCCCTTCTCCAGCCTGTTACACAGGAACAGGAGGAGGCCATTCAGCCCCTTCTCCAGCCTGTTACACAGGAACAGGAGGAGGCCATTCAGCCCCTTCTCCAGCCTGTTACACAGGAACAGGAGGAGGCCCCATTCAGCCCCTTCTCCAGCCTGTTACACAGGAACAGGAGGAGGCCCCATTCAGCCCCTTCTCCAGCCTGTTACACTGGAACAGGAGGAGCCCCATTCAGCCCCTTCTCCAGCCTGTTACACAGGGAACAGGAGGAGGCCCCATTCAGCCCCTTCTCCAGCCTGTTACACAGGAACAGGAGGAGGCCCCATTCAGCCCCTTCTCCAGCCTGTTACACAGGAACAGGTGGAGGCCCCATTCAGCCCCTTCCCCAGTCTGTTACACAGGAACAGGAGGAGGCCCCATTCGGCCCCTTCTCCAGCCTGTTACACAGGAACAGGTGGAGGCCATTCAGCCCCTTCTCCAGCCTGTTACACAGGAACAGGAGGAGGCCATTCAGCCCCTTCTCCAGCCTGTTACACAGGAAAAGGAGGAGGCCATTCAGCCCCTTCTCCAGCCTGTTACACAGGAACAGGTGGAGGCCATTCAGCCCCTTCTCCAGCCTGTTACAGAGGATCAGGAGGAGGCCCCATGCAGCCCCTTCTCCAGCCTCTAACACAGGAACAGGAGGAGGCCATTCAGCCCCTTCTCCAGCCTGTTACACAGGAACAGGAGGAGGCCATTCAGCCCCTTCTCCAGCCTGTTACACAGGAACAGGTGGAGCCCATTCAGCCCCTTCTCCAGCCTCTTACACAGGAACAGGAGGAGGACATTCAGCCCCTTCTCCAGCCCGTTACACAGGAACAGGAGGAGGCCATTCAGCCCCTTCTCCAGCCTGTTACACAGGAACAGGAGGAGGCCATTCAGCCCTTTCTCCAGCCTGTTACACAGGAACAGGCGGAGGCCATTCAGCCCCTTCTCCAGCCTGTTACACAGGAACAGGTGGAGGCCATTCAGCCCCTTCTCCAGCCTGTTACAGAGGAACAGGAGGAGGCCATTCAGCCCCTTCTCCAGCCTGTTACACAGGAACAGGTGGAGCCCATTCAGCCCCTTCTCCAGCCTCTTACACAGGAACAGGAGGAGGACATTCAGCCCCTTCTCCAGCCTGTTACACAGGAACAGGAGGAGGCCATTCAGCCCCTTCTCCAGCCTGTTACACAGGAACAGGAGGAGGCCATTCAGCCCTTTCTCCAGCCTTTTACACAGGAACAGGAGGAGGCCATTCAGTCCCTTCTCCAGTCTGTTATACAGGAACAGGAGCAGGCTATTCAGCCCCTTCTCCAGCCTGTTACACAGGAACAGGAGGAGGCCCCATTCAGCCCCTTCTCCAGCCTGTTACACAGGAACAGGAGGAGGCCATTCAGCCGCTTCTCCAGCCTGTTACACAGGAACAGGAGGAGGCCCCATTCAGCCCCTTCTCCTGCCTGTTACAGAGGAACAGGAGGAGGCCGCATTCAGCCCCTTCTCCAGCCTGCTACACAGGAACAGGAGGAGGCCATTCAGCCCCATCTCCAGCCTGTTACACAGGAAAAGGAGGAGGCCATTCAGCCCCTTCTCCAGCCTGTTACACAGGAACAGGCGGAGGCCATTCAGCCCCTTCTCCAGCCTGTTCCACAGGAACAGGTGGAGGCCATTCAGCCCCTTCTCCAGCCTGTTACAGAGGAACAGGAGGAGGCCCCATGCAGCCCCTTCTCCAGCCTCTAACACAGGAACAGGAGGAGGCCATTCAGCCCCTTCTCCAGCCTGTTACACAGGAACAGGAGGAGGCCATTCAGCCCCTTCTCCAGCCTGTTACACAGGAACAGGTGGAGCCCATTCAGCCCCTTCTCCAGCCTCTTACACAGGAACAGGAGGAGGACATTCAGCCCCTTCTCCAGCCTGTTACACAGGAACAGGAGGAGGCCATTCAACCCCTTCTCCAGCCTGTTACACAGGAACAGGAGGAGGCCATTCAGCCCTTTCTCCAGCCTGTTACACAGGAACAGGAGGAGGCCCCATTCAGCCGCTTCTCCAGTCTGTTATACGGGAACAGGAGCAGGCTATTCAGCCCCTTCTCCAGCCTGTTACACAGGAACAGGAGGAGGCCATTCAGTCCCTTCTCCAGTCTGTTACACAGGAACAGGAGGAGGCCATTCAGTCCCTTCTCCAGCCTGTTACACAGGAACAGGAGGAGGCTATTCAGCCCCTTTTCCAGCCTGTTACACAGGAACAGGAGGAGGCCCCATTCAGCCGCTTCTCCAGCCTGTTACACAGGAACAGGAGGAGGCCCCATTCAGCCCCTTCTCCAAACTGTTACACAGGAGCAGGAGGAGGCCCCATTCAGCCCCTTCTCCAGCCTGTTACACAGGAATAGGAGGAGGCCCCATTCAGCCCCTTCTCCAGCCTGTTACACAGGAACAGGAGGAGGACCCATTCAGCCCCTTATCCAGCCTGTTACACAGGAACAGGAGGACGCCCCATTCAGCCCCTTCTCCAGCCTGTTACACAGGAACAGGAGGAGGCCCCATTCAGCCCCTTCTCCAGCCTGTTACACAGGAACAGGAGGAGGCCCCATTCAGCCCCTTCTCCAGCCCGTTACACAGGAACGGGAGGAGGCCCCATGCAGCCCCTTCTCCAGCCTCTTACACAGGAACAGGAGGAGGTCATTCAGCCCCTTCTCCAGCCTGTTAGACAGGAACAGGAGGAGGCCATTCAGCCCCTCCATCAGCCTATTACACAGGAACAGGAGGAGGCCCCTTTCAGCCCCTTCTCCAGCCTGTTACACAGGAACAGGAGGAGGCCATTCAGCCTCTTCTCCAGCCTGTTACACAGGAACAGGAGGAGGCCATTCAGCCCCTTCTCCAGCCTGTTACACAGGAACAGGAGGAGGCCATTCAGCCCCTTCTCCAGCCTGTTACACAGGGAAAAGGGGGAGGCCCCATTCAGCCCCTTCTCCAGCCTGTTACACAGGAACAGGAGGAGGCCATTCAGCCCTTTCTCCAGCCTGTTACACAGCAACAGGAGGAGGCCATTCAGCCGCTTCTCCAGCCTGTTACACAGGAACAGGAGGAGGCTCCATTCAGCCCCTTCTCCAAACTGTGACACAGGAGCAGGAGGAGGCCATTCAGCCTCTTCTCCAGCCTGTTACACAGGAACAGGCGGAGGCCCCATTCAGCCCCTTCTCCAGCCTGTTACACAGGAACAGGAGGAGGCCCCATTCAGCCCCTTCTCCAGCCTGTTACACAGGAACAGGAGGAGGCCATTCAGCCTCTTCTCCAGCCTGTTACACAGGAACAGGAGGAGGCCCCATTCAGCCCCTTCTCCAGCCTGTTACACTGGAACAGGAGGAGCCCCATTCAGCCCCTTCTCCAGCCTGTTACACAGGAACAGGAGGAGGCCCCATTCTGCCCCTTCTCCAGCCTGTTACACAGGAACAGGAGGAGGCCATTCAGCCTCTTCTCCAGCCTGTTTCACAGGAACAGGCGGAGGCCCCATTCAGCCCCTTCTCCAGCCTGTTACACAGGAACAGGAGGAGGCCCCATTCAGCCCCTTCTCCAGCCTGTTACACAGGAACAGGAGGAGGCCATTCAGCCTCTTCTCCAGCCTGTTACACAGGAACAGGAGGAGGCCCCATTCAGCCCCTTCTCCAGCCTGTTACACAGGAACAGGAGGAGGCCCCATTCAGCCCCTTCTCCAGCCTGTTACACAGGGAAAAGGGGGAGGCCCCATTCAGCCCCTTCTCCAGCCTGTTACACAGGAACAGGAGGAGGCCATTCAGCCCCTGCTCCAGCCTGTTACACAGGAACAGGAGGAGGCCATTCAGCCCTTTCTCCAGCCTGTTGCACAGGAACAGGAGGAGGCCATTCAGTCCCTTCTCCAGTCTGTTATACGGGAACAGGAGCAGGCCCCATTCAGCCCCTTCACCAGCCTGTTACACAGGAACAGGAGGAGGCCATTCAGCCGCTTCTCCAGCCTCTTACACAGGAACAGGAGGAGGCTCCATTCAGCCCCTTCTCCAGTCTGTTACACAGGAACAGGAGGAGGCCCCATTCAGCCCCTTCTCCAGCCTGTTACACAGGAACAGGAGGAGGCCCCATTCAGCCCCTTCTCCAGCCTGTTACACTGGAACAGGAGGAGCCCCATTCAGCCCCTTCTCCAGCCTGTTACACAGGAACAGGAGGAGGCCCCATTCAGCCCCTTCTCCAGCCTGTTACACAGGAACAGGTGGAGGCCCCATTCAGCCCCTTCTCCAGTCTGTTACACAGGAACAGGAGGAGGCCCCATTCAGCCCCTTCTCCAGCCTGTTACACAGGAACAGGAGGAGGCCCCATTCAGCCCCTTCGCCAGTCTGTTACACAGGAACAGGAGGAGGCCCCATTCGGCCCCTTCTCCAGCCTGTTACACAGGAACAGGAGGAGGCCATTCAGCCCCTTCTCCAGCCTGTTACACAGGAACAGGCGGAGGCCATTCAGCCCCTTCTCCAGCCTGTTACACAGGAACAGGTGGAGGCCATTCAGCCCCTTCTCCAGCCTGTTACAGAGGAACAGGAGGAGGCCCCATGCAGCCCCTTCTCCAGCCTCTAACACAGGAACAGGAGGAGGCCATTCAGCCCCTTCTCCAGCCTGTTACAGAGGAACAGGAGGAGGCCATTCAGCCCCTTCTCCAGCCTGTTACACAGGAACAGGTGGAGCCCATTCAGCCCCTTCTCCAGCCTCTTACACAGGAACAGGAGGAGGACATTCAGCCCCTTCTCCAGCCTGTTACACAGGAACAGGAGGAGGCCATTCAGCCCCTTCTCCAGCCTGTTACACAGGAACAGGAGGAGGCCATTCAGCCCTTTCTCCAGCCTTTTACACAGGAACAGGAGGAGGCCATTCAGTCCCTTCTCCAGTCTGTTATACGGGAACAGGAGCAGGCTATTCAGCCCCTTCTCCAGCCTGTTACACAGGAACAGGAGGAGGCCCCATTCAGCCCCTTCTCCAGCCTGTTACACAGGAACAGGAGGAGGCCATTCAGCCGCTTCTCCAGCCTGTTACACAGGAACAGGAGGAGGCCCCATTCAGCCCCTTCTCCTGCCTGTTACAGAGGAACAGGAGGAGGCCGCATTCAGCCCCTTCTCCAGCCTGCTACACAGGAACAGGAGGAGGCCATTCAGCCCCATCTCCAGCCTGTTACACAGGAAAAGGAGGAGGCCATTCAGCCCCTTCTCCAGCCTGTTACACAGGAACAGGCGGAGGCCATTCAGCCCCTTCTCCATCCTGTTCCACAGGAACAGGTGGAGGCCATTCAGCCCCTTCTCCAGCCTGTTACAGAGGAACAGGAGGAGGCCCCATGCAGCCCCTTCTCCAGCCTCTAACACAGGAACAGGAGGAGGCCATTCAGCCCCTTCTCCAGCCTGTTACACAGGAACAGGAGGAGGCCATTCAGCCCCTTCTCCAGCCTGTTACACAGGAACAGGTGGAGCCCATTCAGCCCCTTCTCCAGCCTCTTACACAGGAACAGGAGGAGGACATTCAGCCCCTTCTCCAGCCTGTTACACAGGAACAGGAGGAGGCCATTCAACCCCTTCTCCAGCCTGTTACACAGGAACAGGAGGAGGCCATTCAGCCCTTTCTCCAGCCTGTTACACAGGAACAGGAGGAGGCCCCATTCAGCCGCTTCTCCAGTCTGTTATACGGGAACAGGAGCAGGCTATTCAGCCCCTTCTCCAGCCTGTTACACAGGAACAGGAGGAGGCCATTCAGTCCCTTCTCCAGTCTGTTACACAGGAACAGGAGGAGGCCATTCAGTCCCTTCTCCAGCCTGTTACACAGGAACAGGAGGAGGCTATTCAGCCCCTTTTCCAGCCTGTTACACAGGAACAGGAGGAGGCCCCATTCAGCCGCTTCTCCAGCCTGTTACACAGGAACAGGAGGAGGCCCCATTCAGCCCCTTCTCCAAACTGTTACACAGGAGCAGGAGGAGGCCCCATTCAGCCCCTTCTCCAGCCTGTTACACAGGAACAGGAGGAGGCCCCATTCAGCCCCTTCTCCAGCCTGTTACACAGGAACAGGAGGAGGACCCATTCAGCCCCTTATCCAGCCTGTTACACAGGAACAGGAGGACGCCCCATTCAGCCCCTTCTCCAGCCTGTTACACAGGAACAGGAGGAGGCCCCATTCAGCCCCTTCTCCAGCCTGTTACACAGGAACAGGAGGAGGCCCCATTCAGCCCCTTCTCCAGCCCGTTACACAGGAACGGGAGGAGGCCCCATGCAGCCCCTTCTCCAGCCTCTTACACAGGAACAGGAGGAGGTCATTCAGCCCCTTCTCCAGCCTGTTAGACAGGAACAGGAGGAGGCCATTCAGCCCCTCCATCAGCCTATTACACAGGAACAGGAGGAGGCCCCTTTCAGCCCCTTCTCCAGCCTGTTACACAGGAACAGGAGGAGGCCATTCAGCCTCTTCTCCAGCCTGTTATACAGGAACAGGAGGAGGCCATTCAGCCCCTTCTCCAGCCTGTTACACAGGAACAGGAGGAGGCCATTCAGCCCCTTCTCCAGCCTGTTACACAGGGAAAAGGGGGAGGCCCCATTCAGCCCCTTCTCCAGCCTGTTACACAGGAACAGGAGGAGGCCATTCAGCCCTTTCTCCAGCCTGTTACACAGCAACAGGAGGAGGCCATTCAGCCGCTTCTCCAGCCTGTTACACAGGAACAGGAGGAGGCTCCATTCAGCCCCTTCTCCAAACTGTGACACAGGAGCAGGAGGAGGCCATTCAGCCTCTTCTCCAGCCTGTTACACAGGAACAGGCGGAGGCCCCATTCAGCCCCTTCTCCAGCCTGTTACACAGGAACAGGAGGAGGCCCCATTCAGCCCCTTCTCCAGCCTGTTACACAGGAACAGGAGGAGGCCATTCAGCCTCTTCTCCAGCCTGTTACACAGGAACAGGAGGAGGCCCCATTCAGCCCCTTCTCCAGCCTGTTACACTGGAACAGGAGGAGCCCCATTCAGCCCCTTCTCCAGCCTGTTACACAGGAACAGGAGGAGGCCCCATTCTGCCCCTTCTCCAGCCTGTTACACAGGAACAGGAGGAGGCCATTCAGCCTCTTCTCCAGCCTGTTTCACAGGAACAGGCGGAGGCCCCATTCAGCCCCTTCTCCAGCCTGTTACACAGGAACAGGAGGAGGCCCCATTCAGCCCCTTCTCCAGCCTGTTACACAGGAACAGGAGGAGGCCATTCAGCCTCTTCTCCAGCCTGTTACACAGGAACAGGAGGAGGCCCCATTCAGCCCCTTCTCCAGCCTGTTACACAGGAACAGGAGGAGGCCCCATTCAGCCCCTTCTCCAGCCTGTTACACAGGAACAGGAGGAGGCCCCATTCAGCCCCTTCTCCAGCCTGTTGCACAGGAACAGGAGGAGGCCATTCAGTCCCTTCTCCAGTCTGTTACACGGGAACAGGAGCAGGCCCCATTCAGCCCCTTCACCAGCCTGTTACACAGGAACAGGAGGAGGCCATTCAGCCGCTTCTCCAGCCTGTTACACAGGAACAGGAGGAGGCTCCATTCAGCCCCTTCTCCAGTCTGTTACACAGGAACAGGAGGAGGCCCCATTCAGCCCCTTCTCCAGCCTGTTACACAGGAACAGGAGGAGGCCCCATTCAGCCCCTTCTCCAGCCTGTTACACTGGAACAGGAGGAGCCCCATTCAGCCCCTTCTCCAGCCTGTTACACAGGAACAGGAGGAGGCCCCATTCAGCCCCTTCTCCAGCCTGTTACACAGGAACAGGTGGAGGCCCCATTCAGCCCCTTCTCCAGTCTGTTACACAGGAACAGGAGGAGGCCCCATTCAGCCCCTTCTCCAGCCTGTTACACAGGAACAGGAGGAGGCCCCATTCAGCCCCTTCGCCAGTCTGTTACACAGGAACAGGAGGAGGCCCCATTCGGCCCCTTCTCCAGCCTGTTACACAGGAACAGGAGGAGGCCATTCAGCCCCTTCTCCAGCCTGTTACACAGGAACAGGCGGAGGCCATTCAGCCCCTTCTCCAGCCTGTTACACAGGAACAGGTGGAGGCCATTCAGCCCCTTCTCCAGCCTGTTACAGAGGAACAGGAGGAGGCCCCATGCAGCACCTTCTCCAGCCTCTAACACAGGAACAGGAGGAGGCCATTCAGCCCCTTCTCCAGCCTGTTACACAGGAACAGGAGGAGGCCATTCAGCCCCTTCTCCAGCCTGTTACACAGGAACAGGTGGAGCCCATTCAGCCCCTTCTCCAGCCTCTTACACAGGAACAGGAGGAGGACATTCAGCCCCTTCTCCAGCCTGTTACACAGGAACAGGAGGAGGCCATTCAGCCCCTTCTCCAGCCTGTTACACAGGAACAGGAGGAGGCCATTCAGCCCTTTCTCCAGCCTGTTACACAGGAACAGGAGGAGGCCATTCAGTCGCTTCTCAAGTCTGTTATACGGGAACAGGAGCAGGCTATTCAGCCCCTTCTCCAGCCTGTTACACAGCAACAGGAGGAGGCCCCATGCAGCCCCTTCTCCAGCCTCTAACACAGGAACAGGAGGAGGCCGCATTCAGCCCCTTCTCCAGCCTGCTACACAGGAACAGGAGGAGGCCATTCAGCCCCTTCTCCAGCCTGTTACACAGGAACAGGAGGAGGCCATTCAGCCCCTTCTCCAGCCTGTTACACAGGAACAGGCGGAGGCCATTCAGCCCCTTCTCCAGCCTGTTACACAGGAACAGGTGGAGGCCATTCAGCCCCTTCTCCAGCCTGTTACAGAGGAACAGGAGGAGGCCCCATGCAGCCCCTTCTCCAGCCTCTAACACAGGAACAGGAGGAGGCCATTCAGCCCCTTCTCCAGCCTGTTACACAGGAACAGGAGGAGGCCATTCAGCCCCTTCTCCAGCCTGTTACAGAGGAACAGGAGGAGGCCCCATGCAGCCCCTTCTCCAGCCTGTTACACAGGAACAGGTGGAGGCCATTCAGCCCCTTCTCCAGCCTGTTACACAGGAACAGGAGGAGGCCATTCAGCCCCTTCTCCAGCCTGTTACACAGGAACAGGTGGAGCCCATTCAGCCCCTTCTCCAGCCTCTTACACAGGAACAGGAGGAGGACATTCAGCCCCTTCTCCAGCCTGTTACACAGGAACAGGAGGAGGCCATTCAGCCCCTTCTCCAGCCTGTTACACAGGAACAGGAGGAGGCCATTCAGCCCCTTCTCCAGCCTGTTACACAGGAACAGGAGGAGGCCATTCAGTCCCTTCTCCAGCCTGTTACACAGGAACAGGAGGAGGCTATTCAGCCCCTTCTCCAGCCTGTTACACAGGAACAGGAGGAGGCCATTCAGCCGCTTCTCCAGCCTCTTACACAGGAACAGGAGGAGGACATTCAGCCCCTTCTCCAGCCTGTTGCACAGGAACAGGAGGAGGCCATTCAGCCCCTTCTCCAGCCTGTTACACAGGAACAGGAGGAGGCCATTCAGCCCTTTCTCCAGCCTGTTACACAGGAAGAGGAGGAGGCCATTCAGCCCCTTCTCCAGCCTGTTACACAGGAACAGGAGGAGGCCCCATTCAGTCCCTTCTCCAGCCTGTTACACAGGAACAGGAGGAGGCCATTCAGCCCCTTCTCCAGCCTGTTACACGGGAACAGGAGCAGGCTATTCAGCCCCTTCTCCAGCCTGTTACACAGGAACAGGAGGAGGCCCCATTCAGCCCCTTCTCCAGCCTGTTACAGAGGAACAGGAGGAGGCCATTCAGCCCCTTCTCCAGCCTGTTACACTGGAACAGGAGGAGGCCCCATTCAGCCCCATCTCCAGCCTGTTACACAGGAACAGGTGGAGGCCCCATTCAGCCCCTTCCCCAGTCTGTTACACAGGAACAGGAGGAGGCCACATTCGGCCCCTTCTCCAGCCTGTTACACAGGAACAGGAGGAGGCCATTCAGCCCCTTCTCCAGCCTGTTACACAGTACCAGGAGGAGGCCATTCGGCCCCTTCTCCAGCCTGTTACACAGTACCAGGAGGAGGCCATTCAGCCCCTTCTCCAGCCTGTTACACAGGAACAGGAGGAGGACATTCAGCCCTTTCTCCAGCCTGTTACACAGGAACTGGAGGAGGCCATTCAGCCCCTTCTCCAGCCTGTTACACAGGAACTGGAGGAGGCCATTCAGCCCTTTCTCCAGCCTGTTACACAGGAACAGGAGGAGGCCATTCAGCCCCTTCTCCAGCCTGTTACACAGGAACAGGAGGAGGCCCCATTCAGCCCCTTCCCCAGTCTGTTACACAGGAACAGGAGGAGGCCACATTCGGCCCCTTCTCCAGCCTGTTACACAGGCACAGGAGGAGGCCATTCAGCCCCTTCTCCAGCCTGTTACACAGGAACAGGAGGAGGCCATTCAGCCGCTTCTCCAGCCTGTTACACAGGAACAGGAGGAGGCCATTCAGCCCCTTCTCCAGCCTGTTACACAGGAACAGGAGGAGGCCATTCAGCCGCTTCTCCAGCCTGTTACACAGGAACAGGAGGAGGCCCCATTCAGCCCCTTCTCCAGCCTGTTACACAGGAACAGGAGGAGGCCCCATTCAGCCGCTTCTCCAGCCTGTTACACAGGAACAGGAGGAGGTCCCATTCAGCCCCTTCTCCAGCCTGTTACACAGGAACAGGAGGAGGCCCCATTCAGCCACTTCTCCAGCCTGTTACACAGGAACAGGAGGAGGCCCCATTCAGCCCCTTCTCCAGCCTGTTACACAGGAACAGGAGGAGGCCCCATTCAGCCCCTTCTCCAGCCTGTTACACAGGAACAGGAGCAGGCCCCATGCAGCCCCTTCTCCAGCCTCTAACACAGGTACAGGAGGAGGCCCCATTCAGCCCCTTCTCCAGCCTGTTACACAGGAACAGGCGGAGGCCATTCAGCCCCTTCTCCTGCCTGTTACACAGGAACAGGTGGAGGCCATTCAGCCCCTTCTCCAGCCTGTTACAGAGGAACAGGAGGAGGCCCCATGCAGCCCCTTCTCCAGCCTCTAACACAGGAACAGGAGGAGGCCATTCAGCCCCTTCTCCAGCCTGTTACACAGGAACAGGAGGAGGCCATTCAGCCCCTTCTCCAGCCTGTTACACAGGAACAGGTATAGCCCATTCAGCCCCTTCTCCAGCCTCTTACACAGGAACAGGAGGAGGACATTCAGCCCCTTCTACAGCCAGTTAAACAGGTACAGGAGGAGGCCATTCAGCCCCTTCTCCAGCCTGTTACACAGGAACAGTAGGAGACCACATTCAGCCCCTTCTCCAGTCTGTTACACAGGAACAGGAGGAGGCCATTCAGCCCCTTCTCCAGCCTGTTACACAGGAACAGGAGGAGGCCCCATTCAGCCCCTTCTCCAGCCTGCTAGACAGGAACAGGAGGACGCCCCATTCAGCCCCTTCTCCAAACTGTTACACAGGAACAGGAGGAGGCCCCATTCAGCCCCTTCTCCAGCCTGTTACAGAGGAACAGGAGGAGGCCCCATTCAGCCCCTTCTCCAGCCTGTTACACAGGAACAGGAGGAGGCCCCATTCAGCCCCTTCTCCAGTCTGTTACACAGGAACAGGAGGAGGCCCCATTCAGCCCCTTCGCCAGCCTGTTACACAGGAACAGGAGGAGGCCCCATTCAGCCCCTTCTCCAGCCTGTTACACAGGAACAGGAGGAGGCCATTCAGCCTCTTCTCCAGCCTGTTACACAGGAACAGGAGGAGGCCCCATTCAGCCCCTTCTCCAGCCTGTTACACAGGAACAGGAGGAGGCCCCATTCAGCCCCTTCTCCAGCCTGTTACACAAGAACAGGAGGAGGCCTTTCAGCCTCTTCTCCAGCCTGTTACACAGGAACAGGAGGAGGCCATTCAGCCCCTTATCCAGCCTGTTACACTGGAATAGGAGGAGGCCCCATTCAGCCCCTTCTCCACCCTGTTTGCCCCTCCCCCGCACCCCTCCCCCCCGCCCCCCCTCCCCCGCGCCCCCCTCCCCTGCGCCCCTCCTCCCCCACACACCCCCTCCCCCGCACACCCCCTCCCCCGCACAGCCCCTCCCCCCTCCCCCGCACCCCCCTCCCCCACACACCCCCTCCCCCGCACCCACCTCCCCCGCGCCCCCCCTCCCCCGCGACCCCCCTCCCCCGCACCCCCCCTCCCCCGCGCCCCCCTCCCCCGCGCCCCCCCTCCCCCGCACAGCCCCTCCCCCGCACACCCGCTCCCCCGCACACCCCCTCCCCCGCACAGCCCCTTCCCGCTCCCCCGCACCCCCCTCCCCCCCACACCCCCTCCCCCGCACACCCCCTCCCCCGCACAGCCCCTCCCCGCTCCCCCGCACCCCCCTCCCGCCCACACCCACTCCCCACGCCCCCCCTCCCCCGCACCCCCCTCCCCCGCACCCCCCCTTCCCTGCACCCCCCTCCCCCGCACCCCCTCCCCCGCAAACCCCCTCCCCGTGCCCCCTCCCCCGCACACCCGCTGCCCCGCACACCCGCTCCCCCGCACACCCGCTCCCCCGCACCCCCCCTTCCCACACCCCCCCTTCCCGCACCCCCCTCCCCCGCACACCCGCTCCCCCGCACCCCCCCTTCCCACACCCCCCCTCCCCCGCCACCCCTTCCCCGCGCCCCCCTCCCCCCCACGCCCCCTCCCCCGCACCACCTTCCCCCGCGCGCCCACCTCCCACATACGCCACCTCCACCGCACCCCCCTCACCCGCGCCCCCCCCTCCCCCGCACCCCCGCGCCCCTTCCCCCCACGCCCCTCCCCGGCACCCCCCTCTCCCTGCGCGACACCCTCCCCCCCTCCCCCGCGCGCCCCCTCCCCCGCGCTCCCCCTCACCCGCACCCCCCCTCCCCTCCTCGCACCCCACCTCCACTCCCCCGCGCCCCCCCTTCCCCGCACGCACCCTCCCCCGCACGCCCCCTCACCCGCGCCCCCCCCTCCCCCGCACCCCCACGCCCCCTCCCACGCACCCCCCTCCCCCCGCGCGACACCCTCCCCCCTCCCCCGCGCGCCCCCTCTCCCGCGCTCCCCCTCCGCCGCACCCCCCCCTCCCCTCCCCGCACCCCACCTCCACTCCCCCGCCCCTCTCCCTCCCCTCCCCTCCCCTCCCCCGCACACACCCTGCCCTCCCCTCCTCCGCACCCCTCCCTCCCCTCCCCCCTCCCTCCCCTCCCCCGCACACCCCTCCCCTCCCCGCCCCCACACCCCTCCCTCCCCTCCCCCCTCCCTCCCCTCCCCCGCACCCCTCCCTCCCCTCCCCGCACCCCTCCCCCGCACCCCTCCCTCTCCTCCCCCGCACCCCTCCCGCTCCTCCCCCGCACCCCTCCCTCGCACCCCTCCCTCTCCTCCCCCGCACCCCCCTCCCCCGCAGCCCCCCTCCCCCGCACCCCCCTCCACCGCACCACCCCATCCCCCGCTCCCCCCCATCCCCCGCACCCCCCTCCCCTCCCCCGCACCCCTCCCCTCCCCCGCACCCCCCCTCCCCTCCCCCGCATCCCCCTCCCCTCCCCTCCCCCGCACCCCCCCCGCGCCACCCCTCCCCCGCGCACCCCCGCGTCCCCCTCCCCCCCGCGCAACCCCGCACCCCTCTCCCCCCCCATGCCCCCTCCTCCCCCGCACGCCCCCCTCCCCCCGCACGAACCCCCTCCCCACGCCCCCTCCCCCCCAAGCCCCCCCACACCCCCCCTCCCCCCGCGCTCCTCCCCTCCCCCCGCGCGCCCCCCTCCCCCGCACGCCCCCTCCCCCCAATGCCCCCTCCCCCCCACGCCCCCTCCCCCCCAATGCCCCCTCCCCCACGCCCCCTCCCACCCACGCCCCCCTCCCCCGCACGCTCCCTCCCCCCCATGACCCCTCCCCCCCACGCCCCCTCCCCCCCACGCCCCCTTCCCCCACGCCCCCCTCCCCCGCCCCCCCTCCCCCGCGCCCCCCCTCCCCCGCACGCACCCTCCCCCGCGCCCCCCTCCCCCGCGCCCCCCCTCCCCCGCGCCCCCCCTCCCCCGCACAGCCCCTCCCCCGCACACCCCCTCCCCGCTCCCCCGCACACCCCCTCCCCCGCACAGCCCCTCCCCGCTCCCCCGCACCCCCCTCCCCCCCACACCCCCTCCCCCGCGCCCCCCCTCCCCCGCACAGCCCCTCCCCCGCACACCCCCTCCCCGCTCCCCCGCACACCCCCTCCCCCGCACAGCCCCTCCCCGCTCCCCCGCACCCCCCTCCCCCCCACACCCCCTCCCCCGCACAGCCCCTCCCCCGCACACCCCCTCCCCGCTCCCCCGCACACCCCCTCCCCCGCACACCCCCTCCCCCGCACCCCCCTCCCCCCCACACCCCCTCCCCCGCACAGCCCCTCCCCCGCACACCCCCTCCCCGCTCCCCCGCACACCCCCTCCCCCGCACAGCCCCTCCCCGCTCCCCCGCACCCCCCTCCCCCCCACACCCACTCCCCGCGCCCCCCCTCCCCCGCACCCCCCTCCCCCGCACCCCCTCCCCCGCAAACCCCCTCCCCGTGTCCCCTCCCCCGCACACCCGCTCGCCCGCACCCCCCCTTCCCACACCCCCCTTCCCGCACCCCCCTCCCGCGCACACCCGCTCCCCCGCACCCCCCCTTCCCACACCCCACCTCCTCCGCACCCCCCTCACCCGCGCCCCCCCCTCCCCCGCACCCCCGCGCCCCTTCCCCCGCACGCCCCTCCCCCGCACCCCCCTCCCCCTGCGCGACACCCTCCCCCCCTCCCCCGCGCGCCCCCTCCCCCGCGCTCCCCCTCACCCGCACCCCCCCCTCCCCTCCTCGCACCCCACCTCCACTCCCCCGCGCCCCCCTTCCCCGCACGCCCCCTCACCCGCGCCCCCCCCTCCCCCGCACACCCACGCCCCCTCCCACGCACCCCCCTCCCCCCGCGCGACACCCTCCCCCCTCCCCCGCGCGCCCCCTCCCCCGCGCTCCCCCTCCGCCGCACCCCCCCTCCCCTCCTCGCACCCCACCTCCACTCCCCCGCGCTCCCCCTCACCCGCACCCCCCCCTCCCCTCCTCGCACCCCACCTCCACTCCCCCGCGCCCCCCTTCCCCGCACGCCCCCTCACCCGCGCCCCCCCTCCCCTCCCCGCACCCTCCCCTCCCCCGCACACACCCTGCCCTCCCCTCCTCCGCACCCCTCCCTCCCCTCCCCCTCCCTCCCCTCCCCCGCACACCCCTCCCTCCCCTCCCCCCTCCCTCCCCTCCCCCGCACCCCTCCCTCCCCTCCCCCACACCCCTCCCCCGCACCCCTCCCTCTCCTCCCCCGCACCCCTCCCTCTCCTCCCCCGCACCCCTCCCTCGCACCCCTCCCTCTCCTCCCCCGCACCCCCCTCCCCCGCACCCCCCCATCCCCCGCTCCCCCCATCCCCCGCACCCCCCTCCCCTCCCCCGCACCCCTCCCCTCCCCCGCACCCCCCCTCCCCTCCCCCGCATCCCCCTCCCCCCCCTCCCCCGCAGCCCCCCCGCGCCAACCCTCCCCCGCGCACCCCCGCGTCCCCCTCCCCCCCGCGCACCCCCGCACCCCTCTCCCCCCCATGCCCCCTCCTCCCCCGCGCGCCCCCCTCCCCCCGCACGAACCCCCTCCCCACGCCCCCTCCCCCCCAAGCCCCCCCCACACCCCCCCTCCCCCCGCGCTCCTCCCCTCCCCCCGCGCGCCCCCCTCCCCCGCACGCCCCCTCCCCCCAATGCCCCCTCCCCCCCACGCCCCCTCCCCCCCAATACCCCCTCCCCCACGCCCCCTCCCCCCCACGCCCCCCTCCCCCGCACGCTCCCTCCCCCCCATGACCCCTCCCCCCCACGCCCCCTCCCCCCCACGCCCCCTCCCCCCCACACCCCCCTCCCCCGCCCCCCTCCCCCGCGCCCCCCCTCCCCCGCGCCCTCCCTCCCCCGCACGCACCCTCCCCCGCGCCCCCCTCCCCCCCACGCCCCCTCCCCCGCACGCCCCCCTCCGTCGCGCCCCCCTTCCCCCGCGCCCCCCCTCCTCGCGCCCCCCTCCCCCGCGCCCCCCTCCCCCGCGCCCCGCTCCCCCGCGCGCCCCCCTCCCCCGCACCCCCTCTCCCCCGCACCCCCCCTCCCCCGCACCCCCTCCCCTCCCCCGCACCCTCCCCTCCCCGCACCCCCCCTCCGCCGCACCCCCCCTCCCCCGCACCCCCCCCTCCCCCGCAGCCCCCCCTCCCCCGCACCCCCCCCCCCTGCACCCCCCCTCCCCCGCACCCCCCCCCGTACCCCCCCCTCCCTCCCCTCCCCCGCACCCCCCCGAGACATTTCAGATCCCGTATCTACGAAAGTTAGTCACAGAGTAATCGAGGTTTACAGCATGGAATCAGGCCCTTCGACACAACTTACCACTCTTTTTTTTAACCACTAAGCTAGTCCCAATTGTCCGCATTTGGCCTATTTCCTTCTGTACCCATCTTACCCATGTAACTGTCTAAATGCTTTGTATCAGACAAAATTGTACCCACCTCTGCTATTGCCTCTGGCAGCTTGTTCCAGACACTCATTACCCGCTGTGTGAAAAATGTGCCCCCCTCTGGATCCTTCTGTATCTCTCCCCTCTCACCTTAAACCTGTACCTCTTGTTTTAGACTCCCCTCCCTTTGGGAAAAGATGTTGACTATCTCGTCGATACAAGACCCAGGGGGCGATTCTCCCAACAAAGTTCTAAGTGCTGAATTGGCTGGAAAACTGGTGTAAATCACGCTGGTTTTTTTCCGGGGGAGTTCAGACTCGAATCTCCCACAATCTGTGCAACGCAGAGGCCACAACAGTGAATATCATTAAAAGATCGGGGGGCGGAGCCTATTCAGGCCGGAGTCTGACAGTTCCTGAACTCTGTGCATGTGCAGTGGCCCCGATCTGTCAGCCTGCAGTTTGCCAGACAGCTCGATCGATGGCCAGCCCATTGCCGATGAGCTGAGTCTGTGTGATTCCCCCCATTGGTGATGAGCTGGGTCTTGTATTTAATTAATTATTTTTCTCTATTTCTTCTCCCCAGGAATTTGAATTTTGAAGACTGAAATGTGACTCGGATCCCTTGGACCAGAGATTTTCTCCAGAGGATGATGATGAACTGAGGCCTGTTCCACAGGCCACACTCGTGTGTTGTTGTCTCTGTATTACCCCGAACGCGGTGGGGGCTGGCGTTTGAAGACCTGCGGTTCAAATAGCCAAGCTTTGCAATTCGTCACAAATATGTTAACCCTTTGGTGGATGACAAACAGAAAATTAATTCTGTCATATGAAATGGTCTATTAGTTTGTTCTGTATCCAAAATAACAGGAGTGTGAGACAGAGCAATGAAGCTAATTATTAAATAGAATGCACAGACACCTTTACAATTCAGTTTTAGAAGTTGAGCCTTTCGTCACTCTAATTCCTAGGAGGGGGTGGTGGTGAATTTCTGCCTCTCTCACTCTGTATCTCTCTCTGTCACTCTCTCTGTCTCTCTCACTTTGTGTGAATCAGTATCCGTGATGTCTCTATGCGCTGATGGATTATGTTTTTTAAAAGGATAAAAGCAAATTACTGCGGCTGCTGGAATCTGAAACCAAAAGAGGAATCGCTGGAAAATCTCAGCATGTCTGGCAGCATCTGTAAGGAGAGGAAAGAGCTGACGTTTCGAGTCCAGGTGACCCTTTGTTAAAGCTCAAAGCTCCTTACAGATACTGCCATGTTTTTAAAAGGGTTTCGCTCAGCTTCAAGAGGGAGTTTAACCCCTCAGAACAAAGAACAAAGAACAATACAGCACAGGAACAGGCCCTTCGGCCCTCCAAGCCCGCGCCGCTCCCCGGTCCAGGATTGAATCCTGAATCCAGGATCCCCGCCCAATTTTCCAGCCTATCTACATACCAATATCCTATCCACCGAGCTGTCCCTCACAGCTACGATGCTTTGTTCATCACAACCTATTAACTCACCCCCACCCCCCCATTCCAGACCATGTGATCTCCAGGGAGAGGCGAAAACCCAGAGTGAAAACCCCAGGGCCAATATGGGGAAAAAAAATCTGGGAAATTCCTCTCCGTCCCCCTGAGGCGATCGAAACGAGTCCAGGAGATCACAATGGCCCTGATCAGGAAATGCTTCCCAACCCTAGTCATTTCCACTTCCACGAACACCATATGAATTAACTGCCCCCGAGACAGGTTCCCAACTATCCGCAGTCTCGCTCTGTACTGGCACCAGCAAGATGATCATAGAATGAAGCCTTGAAACGAGAAACAAGGAACAATTAGCCCGCGCCGCTCCCTGGTCCAGACTAGACCACTCTTTTGTATCCCTCCATTCCCACTCCGTTCATATAGCTGTCTAGATAAGTCTTAAACGTTCCCAGTGTGTCCGCCTCCACCACCATGCCCGGCAACACATTCCAGGCCCCCACGACCCTCTGTGTGAAATATGTCCTTCTGATATCTGTGTTAAACCTCCCCCCCTTCACCTTGAACCTATGACCCCTCGTGAACGTCACCACCGACCCGGGGAAAAGCTTCCCACCGTTCACCCTATCTATGCCTTTCATAATTTTATACACCTCTATTAAGTCTCCCCTCATCCTCCGTCTTTCCAAGGAGAACAACCCCAGTTTCCCCAATCTCTCCTCATAACCAAGCCCCTCCATACCAGGCAACATCCTGGCAAACCTCCTCTGTACTCTCTCCAAAGCCTCCACGTCCTTCTGGTAGTATGGCGACCAGAACTGGACGCAGTATTCCAAATGCGGCCGAACCAACGTTCTATACATCTGCAACATCAGACCCCAACTCTTATACTCTATGCCCCGTCCTATAAAGGCAAGCATGCCATATGCCTTCTTCACCACCTTCTCCACCTGTGACGTCACCTTCAAAGATCTGTGGACTTGCACACCCAGGTCCCTCTGCGTCTCTACACCCTTTATGGTTCTTCCATTTATCGTGTAGCTCCTCCCTACATTATTCCCACCAAAATGCATCACTTCGCATTTATCAGGATTGAACTCCATCTGCCATTTCCTTGCCCAAATTTCCAGCCTATCTATATCCTTCTGTAGTCTCTGACAATGTTCCTCACTATCTGCAAGTCCTGCCAGTTTTGTGTCGTCCGCAAACTTACTGATCACCCCAGTTACTCCTCCTTCCAGATCATTTATATAAATCACAAACAGCAGAGGTCCCAATACAGAGCCCTGCGGTACACCACTCGTCACAGACCTCCAGCCGGAAAAAGACCCTTCCACTACCACCCTCTGTCTTCTGTGATCAAGCCGGTTCTCCACCCATCTAGCCACCTCCCCCTTTATCCCATGGGATCCAACCTTTTTCACTAGCCTACCATGAGGGACTTTGTCAAACGCTTTACTAAAGTCCATATAGACAACATCCACGGCCCTTCCTTCGTCAACCATTTTGGTCACTTCTTCAAAAAACACCACCAGGTTAGTGAGGCATGACCTCCCTCTCACAAAACCATGCTGACTATCGTTAATGAGTTTATTCCTTTCTAAATGCGCATACATCCTATCTCTAAGAACCTTCTCCAACAACTTCCCCACCACGGACGTCAAGCTCACCGGCCTATAATTACCCGGGTTATCCTTCCTACCCTTCTTAAATAACGGGACCACATTGGCTATCCTCCAATCCTCTGGGACCTCACCTGTGTCCAGTGACGAGACAAAGATTTGCGTCAGAGGCACAACGATTTCACCTCTCGTCTCCCTGAGCAGCCTTGGATAGATTCCATCAGGCCCTGGGGATTTGTCAGTCTTTATATTCTCTAACAAACCTAACACTTCCTCCTTTGTAATGGAGATTTTCTCCAACGGTTCAACACTCCCCTCCGAGACACTCCCAGTCAACACATCCCTTTCCTTTGTGAATACCGACGCAAAGTATTCATTTAGGATCTCCCCTACTTTTTTGGGCTCCAAGCATAAGTCCCCACTTTTGTCCCTGAGAGGTCCAATTTTTTCCCTAACAACCCTTTTGTTCCTAACGTATGAATAAAATGCCTTTGGATTCTCCTTAATCCTGTCTGCCAAGAACATTTCATGACCCCTTTTTGCTCTTCTAATTCCCCGTTTGAGTATTTTCCTACTTTCATTGTACTCCTCCAGAGCTCCCTCCGTTTTTAGCTGCTTGGACCTAACATACGCCTCTCTTTTCTTTTTGACCAGTCCCTCAATTTCCCTGGTTATCCACGATTCTCTAATCCTACCCTTCCTATCCTTTTTTACAGGCACATGCTTGTCCTGTAGCCCTAACAACCGTTCCTTAAAAGACTGCCACATACCAGATGTGGATTTACCCTCAAACAACCTCTCCCAATCAAGAGCTGCCAATTTCTGCCTGATCCCAATAAAGTTAGCCTTCCCCCAATCCAACCCAAGAAGACTGGGAAATGTCCAGATTTGGGACAACACGCGCACACACAAACACATCCACACTGATATGGATTATATATGTATAATATATATATATACACACACAGACACACACAGTGATACACACTGACACACACACACACACAGTGATACACACTGACACACACACACAGTAATACACACTGACCCACACACACACACACACAGTAATACACACTGACCCACACACAGACAGTGATGCACACTGACCCACAGACACACAGTGATGCACACTGACACACAGACACACAGTGATACACACTGACCACACTCACACAGTGATACACACTGACCCCCCCACACACAGTGATACACACTGACCCACACACACAAGGTGATGCACACTGACACACACACACACACACACACACACACACAGTGACACACACACAGTGGCACACACACGGTGATACACACTGATACACACTGCCCGCCGCACACAGTGATGCACACTGACACACACACACACACTTTGACACACGCACACAGTGATACATACTGACACACACACACACACAGTGATGCACACTGACACACACACACACACTTTGACACACGCACACAGTGATACATACTGACACACACACACACAGTGATGCACACTGACGCACACACACACAGTGATACACACTGACACGCACACACACAGTGACACACACTGACACACACACAGTGACACACACTGACACACACACACACACACAGTGATGCACACTGACACACTCACACACACACAGTGAGACACACTGACGCACACACACACAGTGGCACACAGTGACACACACACAGTGACACACACACACAGTGACACACACACAGTGATGCACACTGACACACACACACAGTGATGCACACTGACGCACACACACACAGTGGCACACACTGACACACACACACAGTGACACACACACACAGTGACACACACACACACAGTGATGCACACTGACTCACACACACACATACACAGTGATACACACTGACCCCCACACACACACTGATACACACTGACCCACACACACACATTGACACACACTGACACACACACAGTGATACACACTGACACACACACACACACAGTGATCCACACTGACCCACACACACACAGTGATACACACTGACACACACACACACAGTGGCATACAGTGACACACACGCACACAGTGATACTCACTGACACACGCAAACACAGTGACACACACTGACACAAACACACACAGTGATACACACTGTCCCCCGCACACAGTGATACACACTGACCAAACACACACACAGTGAAACACACTGACACACACAAACACACACTGATACACACCCACACACACACACACACACACACACAAACTGTGATGCACACGGACCCACACAAACACACAGTGACATACACTGACCCACACACACACAGTGACACACACTGACCCACACAAACACAGTGATACACACTGACCCACACACCCACAGTGATACACACTGACCCACACACCCACAGTGATACACACTGACCCCCCTCACACAGTGATACTCACTGACCCACACACCCACAGTGATACACACTGACCCACACACACACAGTGATACACACTGACCCCCCTCACACAGTGATACACACTGACCCACACACCCACAGTGATACACACTGACCCACACACACACAGTGATACACACTGACCCCCCTCACACAGTGATACTCACTGACCCACACACCCACAGTGATACACATTGACCCACACACACACAGTGATACACACTGACCCCCCTCACACAGTGATACACACTGACACACACACACACAGTGATGCACACTGACACACAGTGATACACACTGACCCACACACACACAGTGATACACACTGACCCCCACACAGACAGGGATACACACTGACACACACACACACAGTGATGCACACTGACCCACACACTCACACACACAGTGATACACACTGACACACAGTGATACACACTGTCATACACACACACAGTGATACACACTGACCCACACACACTCAGTGATACACACTGACACACACACACACGGTGATACACACTGACACACACACACACACAGTGATACACACTGTCATACACACACACACAGTGATACACGCTGACACACACACATACAGTGATACACACTGACACGCACACACAGTGATACACACTGACACATACACACACAGTGATACACACTGACCCACACACACACAGTGATACACACTGACACACACACACACACACACAGTGATACACACTGACACACACACACAGTGATACACACTGACACATACACACACAGTGATACACACTGACCCACACACACACAGTGATACACACTGACACACGCACACACACAGTGATACACACTGACACACACACACAGTGATACACACTGACACATACACACACAGTGATACACACTGACACACACACACACACAGTGATACACACTAACACATACACACACAGTGATACACACTGACACACACACACACAGTGATACACACTGACACACACACACAGTGACACACACTGACCCACACACACACACAGTGATACACACTGACACGCACACAGTGACACACACTGACCCACACACACAGTGATAAACACTGACAAACACACACAAACACACACACAGTGACACACACTGACCCACACACACAGTGATACACACTGACACACACACACACAAACACACACACAGTGATACACACTGACACACACACACTCTGACACACACACGCAGTGACACACACTGACACACTGACACACACACACACACAGTGATACACACTGACACACGCACACAGTGATACACACTGACACACACACACACAGTGATACATACTGACACACACAGTGACAGAAACTGACTCACACACACAGTGATACGCACTGACCCACACACACACACACACACACACACACACACACAGTGATGCACACTGACACACACACTCACACACAGTGACACTGTCGCTCACACACGCAGTGATACACGCTGACACACACACAGTGATACACACTGACACACACACAATGACACGCACTGACACACACACACAGTGATACACACTGACACACACACACACCCAGTGATACACATTGACACACACACACAGTGACACACAGACAGTGATACACACTGACACACACACACAGTGACACACACAAAGTGACACACAGACAGTGGTACACACTGACACACACACACAGTGATACACACTGACCCACACACACACACATTGATGCACACTGACACACACACTCACACACACAGTGACACACACTGACACACATATCGGCAATGACCCTCACACACACTGATACACACACACACAGTGACACACACTGACAAAAACACACAGTGATACACACTGACACACACACACACACACACACAGTGATACACACTGACGCACACACACACACACAGTGACACACACTGACACGCACACACACAGTGAGACACACTGACACACACACAGTGACACACTGACACGCACACACACAGTGAGACACACTGACACACACACAGTGACACACTGACACGCACACACACAGTGAGACACACTGACACACACACACAGTGACACACAGTGACACACACACAGTGATACACACTGACCCACACACACACATTGACACTCACTGACACACACACACACAGTGATACACACTGACACACACACACACAGTGACACACACACAGTGACGCACACTGACACGCACAGTGACACACACACAGTGATATACACTGACACACACACACAGTGATACATACTGACACACACAGTGACACACACTGACCCACACTCACACAGTGATAAACATTGACCCACACACACACACATTGATAATCACTGACACACACACACACACACACACACAGTGATACACACTGACACACACACAATGACACGAACTGGCACACACACACAGTGATACACACTGACACACACACACCCAGTGATACACATTGACACACACACACACACACACACACAGTGACACACAGACAGTGAATCACACTGACACACACACACAGTGATGCACACTGACACACACACTCACACACACAGTGACACACACTGACACACACATCGGCACTGAGCCTCACACACACTGATACACACACACACAGTGATACACACTGACAAAAACACACAGTGATACACACTGACACACACACACACACACACACACACACACAGTGATACACACTGACACACACACACAGTGATACACACTGACACACACAGTGACACACACTGACACGCACACACACAGTGAGACACACTGACACACACACAGTGACACACATTGACGCGCACACACACAGTGAGACACATTGACACACACACAGTGATACACACTGACACACACACAGTGACACACACTGACACGCACACATACAGTGACACACACTGACACACACACACACACAGTGATACACACTGACCCACACACACACATTGACACACACTGACCCACACACACACACAGTGATACACACTGACAATCACACACAGTGATACACACTGACACACACACAGTGACACACACTGACTCTCTCACACACACACAGTGATACACACTGACACATACACACACAGTGATGCACACTGACACACACACTCACACACAGTGACACTGTCGCTCACACACGCAGTGATACACACTGACACACACACAATGACACGCACTGACACACACACACAGTGATACACACTGACACACACACACAGTGATACACACTGACACACACACAGTGATACACACTGACACAAACACACCCAGTGTTACACATTGACACACACACACACACACACACACACACAGTGACACACAGACAGTGATACACACTGACGCACATACACACAGTGATACACGCTGGCACACACACACACAGTGATACACACTGACACACACACACCCAGTGTTACACATTGACACACACACAGTGACACACACACAGTGACACACAGACAGTGATACACACTGACACACACACACACTGATACACACTGACCCACACACACACACAGTGATGCACACTGACACACACACTCACACACACAGTGACACACACTGACACGAAAGTCGGCACTGACCCTCACTCACACAGATACACACACACACACACAGTGACACACACTGACAAAAACACACAGTGATACACACTGACACACACACACACACACTGTGATACACACTGACGCACACACACACACAGTGACACACACTGACATGCACACACACAGTGAGACACACCGACACACACACAGTGATACACACTGACACGCACACATACAGTGAGACACACTGACACACACAGTGATACACACTGACCCACACACAGTGACTCACACTGACTCTCACACACACACAGTGACACACACACAGTGATGCACACTGACACACACACTCACACACAGTGACACTGTCGCTCACACACGCAGTGATACCCACTGACACACACACAATGACACGCACTGACAACCACACACAGTGATACACACTGACACACACACACAGTGATACACACTGACACACACACACACAGTGATACACACTGACACACACACACAGTGATACACACTGACACACACACACAGTGATACACACTGACACACACACACACACACACACAGTGATACACACTGACACACACACACACAGTGATACACACTGACACACACACACAGTGATACACACTGACACAAACACACCCAGTGTTACACATTGACACACACAGTGACACACAGACAGTGATACACACTGACACACACACACAGTGACACACACTGACACACACACACACAGTGATACACGCTGACACACACACACACAGTGATACATACTGACAGACACACACCCAGTGTTACTCATTGACACACACACAGTGACACACACACAGTGACACACAGACAGTGGTACACACTGACACACACACACACTGATACACACTGACCCACACACACACACAGTGATGCACACTGACACACACACTCACACACACAGTGACACACACTGACAAGAACATCGGCACTGACCCTCACACACTGATACACACACACACAGTGACACACATTGACAACAACACACAGTGATACACACTGACACACACACACTGTGATACACACTGACGCACACACACACACACAGTGACACACACTGACATGCACACACACAGTGAGACACACTGACACACACACAGTGACACACACTGACACGCACACACACAGTGAGACACACTGACACACACACACACAGTGACACACACTGACACACACACAGTGATACACACTGACACACTCACACAGTGACACACACTGACACACACACAGTGACACACACTGACTCACACACACACACACACACACAGTGACACACACACAGTGATACACACTGACACACATACACAGTGACACACACTGACACACACACAGTGACACACACTGACACACACACACACACACAGTGACACACACTGACACACACACAGTGATACACACTGACACACACACACAGTGACACACACTGACACACACACAGTGATACACACTGACACACACACAGTGACACACACTGACTCACACACACTGACTCACACACACACACACACACAGTGACACACACACAGTGATACACACTGACACACACACACAGTGACACACACTGACACACACACAGTGATACACACTGACACACACACAGTGACACACACTGACACACACACAGTGACACACACTGACCCTCACACACTGACACCAGCTTCCTGATTGGTTGAAGTGTTTGTCACTCCCGGATTTGCTCTGGGGGCGGGGCCGTTAGCTGCTGGTGTTCTGATTGGCTGACACGGCTGTCATTCAGAAAGCTCAGCCTCTGATTGGCTCACCCGCTGTCAGTCAAAGTGCGGAGACCAGTCATTGGTGGACTTGGCTGTCAGGAAGTGAGCGGCAATTCTGATTGGCTGATTCGTGCAGTAGTCGATCTGGGGTCCGATTGGCTGAGGCGATCATTTAGCAATCCAGTCTCTGATTGGCTGAGGCGGCGATTTCGTGATCCCGCTCTGTGATTGGCTGAGGTGGTGATTTAGTGATCCCGCTCTGTGATTGGCTGAGGTGGTGATTTAGTGATCCCGCTCTGTGATTGGCTGAGGCTGTGATTTAGTGATCCCGCTCTGTGATTGGCTGAGGCGGTGATTTAGTGATCCCACTCTGTGATTGGCTGAGGTGGTGATTTCGTGATCCCGCTCTGTGATTGGCTGAGGCGGTGATTTAGTGATCCCGCTCTGTGATTGGCTGAGGTGGTGATTTAGTGATCCCGCTCTGTGATTGGCTGAGGCGGTGATTTAGCGATCCTGCTCTGTGATTGGCTGAGGCGGTGATTTAGTGATCCCGCTCTGTGATTGGCTGAGGCGATGATTTAGTGATCCCGCTCTGTGATTGGCTGTCAGTCAGTTTTGTTTCTTCATTAATTGAATAATTGATGTCAGCGGATATTTCACCGCGATCCTGATCTGCTCCCTGAACTTGGATTGAGTCACCGCGTAAATAAATGTGTTTGTGCAGCAATTTATATCCCGCAGCATATATCCAACATTTTGAAATGTGTATTCAGGAAGAGTGAGGTAAATTAATCCTTTCACTGTCGAATAGATAAACCATATAACATACACGGCCCAGAGGAGAATGAAAGCCCCGGAAATGCTGAAGAGTAAAATCATTGACTTCCTTCTGCTCTCCATCTCGGGGTCTCTGCGATTCTCTCCCTGACTCTGAGCCCTCAGTCCCTTCCGGACTCGACTGGTCACCAAAATGTGTCTGACTGTCAGAGCGTTAATCACCAGGATTAAACCGAATGGGAGCAATGGGGTTAAAACCTGATCAAACCAGGAAAATCCAACCCAGCCAGGATCAGTCCAATAGCTTGTCTTTGTCACACAGCCCCACTGGACATTGTCCATTATCCACCCAGGTTCCTGTGTAAAGTACCCGGGGATGTTTCTCACAGAGAGCAGGAGGCCGGTTGTTGCCAGAACCACAGCCGCAGTTTTCCCGGTGCAATATTTAGTTTTCAGTTTCTGGCAGCGAATGGCCACAAATCGATCAAAGGAGAAAGTGATGGTGAACCAGACTGAACAGTCTGTGGCTGCAGACTGCAGGACAAAGTGAACACGACACACAGAGGTGAGGGACAGGAAACTCACCGGGAAATAATAAACATTTATCCTGCCGAGAATGGGGTTAAAGATGATGAAGAACAGATCCGCCGCTGCCATGGCGACCAGGTAGCGAGTGGTGCAGGTGGAGAGGCCACACTTTCCCCGACTCAGGATCACAATTCCCACTAAATTAACTGTCAGTGAAAAAGGGACAAGAGGCGGGAAATGAGTGAGTGAACATTCCCCATGTGTGAAGCCACAGTAAGGAGAGGATTTCAGCATCAACCCAATGGGGTTCCCGGGGTGGCGGTGTTGTTGGGGGAGTTGTGTTAGAGATTAACATTGCAGATTGGAAAGTAGCCAATGTAACCCCGCTGGTTAAGTAGGGACTGGGGGACAGGAAGCTGTGAATTACACATCTCTCACTTTGATGGAGCAAATCTGCACATTCTCATCATTCAAATATTTCACACAGATTGCATTTCTCACCTGATGTGTTTTCCAGGATTAATTCAGACTGGACGGGTTTCCCAATTAGACCCAAAGTGGACAGAGATAGAATCTGCAATCCCTTCCTGCACCCAATTATCAGAGCCCACCCCGGATTGAACACGTCTCTGGACTGGACAGCTGGTGGAGCTGGAAGTCAATTCAGGATTTTTCTATTCAACTTCCCCTCTCCAGATTTCCTCCCCATTCTGACTCTCCCCCGCTGCTTTTCTGCTTCTAATTTACAGATTATATCCTCTGTCCGTCTCTTTTTTCTTGTCTTCTCTCCCTCTCTCTTTGCCTGCTCCTTTGCTTCCCTATCTATCTCTTCCTAATCTCTTCTCTCCGACCATTATTCCCTCTATCTGGATTTCTCTCTTATCCAGTGCGTTTCCATTCTTCATTCACATTATAACTTTACCCCATATCTCCCTATCGCTCTCCAGTTGTTCTCTCTCTCCTCCTGTTTCTCCCCATATCTCTCTATCTCACCCCAGTATTGCTCTCCCCATCTCGCTTTCTCCCCATTCCTGTTCACCTCCCTCCAGAATCTCTCCCTCTCCCTTTCCAGCTTTCTTTGTGGGGATTTTAAGCACAGCATGATCCCATGGGCAGCACTGTGACCATATCCAGAGAGGACAAAGTGGGGGTGGGGGGAGACATGTCATTCCCCCAGCCTCGCGCTTGGTGTAATCCTCCACCCAGCTCCATGTGAATTCTGAGTTTGGATACATATCCCCTCAGTGACAGAAAGAGATAAACTCCCCTCTTTAAACTGGGGACAAGCTGTGTCCATTCCTTTGGTCGACTTTTTAAAATGAGCCTCCCAGTCGTTATTTATGAATAAATGAATCGATCTATTGATTGATTTGTGTAAATAAGGAATCTCAGGGCTCTGACTGAGGCTATTCTCCAGAGACAGGAAGCTGGGCACTGACTCCTAACTGGAGACCCCCAGATAAGGTGGTTCTTCCCACCCCCTCACAGCAATATGGTTTGTGGTTATTGGCAGTGTGGCTCAGAAATATTGCATCGCTCCTTTCAACACAGTGCACATGAAAGAGAGGGAAAGAAGCAGAGATATGGACAGAAATAGGAACTTAGAAGGAGGGATGGAGTAAGAGGTGGTGGGTGTGGTTGCAAAGACCTGGCCCTAGATAAGAATCTTTCCAATGAGAGAGAGAGATAGTGGCAGGAGGAGAAAAGAGAAGGAGGGAGTGGAGCACAGACGGAGGGAGGCCCGAGGGGAGTGGAAGGTCAAAGCAGAGGTGGTGATGGAGGGACAGCATTTGAGAAAGAGAGACAGGATGTGAGAGTCTCCAGTGTGTGGTCACTAGCTGCAGCTCCACTCAAACCCTGTCAGATAGTCTGGGAGGATTTAAAAAGTGTCCTGAAGGAATCAGCAGCCGCTTCCCAAACTGAAAGAGGGAGTTGAGCGGCTTCTAGAGACTGAGAGGGGACAGGGGGTGGGCAGGATGGAGCAGGGCTGGCATTTTAATTCAGGTTTAGAAGATTCTCTCTGTGGAACTCTCTCTCTCTCCATTTCAATGTTTCTGTCTGATTGGAAGAAATGGAGGGAAGGAAAGAGTGAGAGAGAATGAGGAGAACCAAGAATGAGAGGTTATAGAATAATAGAATCATACAGAGCAGAAGAGGCCCTTCAGCCCATCGAGTCTGCACTGTCACATTAGAAATACCTGAAATCCCACCTAACCCCATCTGTCAGCACTTGGCCCAGAGCCCTGAATGTTATGTTGTGCCAAGTGCTCATCCAGATACCTTTTAAAGGATGCGAGGCAACCCACCTCCACCACCCTCCCAGGCAGCGCATTCCAGACCCTCACCACCCTCTGGGGAAAAACATATTCCTCACACCCCTCCCTCCTAAACCTCCTTACCCCCACCATGAACCTCTGTCCCCTCGTGACTGACCCTTCAGATATGGGGAACAGTTGCTCCTTATCCACTCTGTCCATGGCCCTCATAATCTTGTCTACCTCGATCAGGTCGCCCCTCAGTCTTCTCTGCTAAAACGTTAATAACCCAAGCCCACGCAACATCTTTTCATAACGTTGATCTTCCATCCAAGGCAGCATCTTGGTGAATCTCCTCTGTACCCCCATCCAGCCCAAACACATCCTTCCTATAATGTGGCGATCAGAACTGCACACAGTACTCCAGCTGGGGCCTCACCAAAGATCGAGACAATTCCAACATTACTTCCCTGCTTTTGTCATCTATGCCTCGATTGATAAATGCAAGTGTCCCCATGTGCCATTTTCACCTCCCTCCTAACACGCCCTTCTGCTTTCAAAGATCTGTGGTCAAATACGCCAAGGTCACATTCTACCATAGATCTTCCTATCGTCCGAACATTCATTGAGTACTTCCTTGTCAAATTACTCCTTCCAAAGTGTATCAGCTCACACTTTTCAGGGTTACATTCCATTAAACGGTGTAAAACACACTCCACACTGCGAACTGCACCTTGTGCGATCTTGCTGCAGAACTTGTTTTAAAGGTTGTCTCAGTGTTAAGAGAGAGTTTTATCATTCCATTGCAGTGAAGGGAATTCTCCAGACTTGGGACAATGCACACACACAGAGTGGAAGGTGTGTGGGGATTTTTGTTGGGTGCTTTGGGGGAGGGGCTCACAGCAGGTGTGAGGATGGAGGCAGGGGAAGGTCTGTGTCTCATTTGATTAGTTGCACAGTGCAGCTGCTATGGAATCTTGCTGTGCATGCACTGTCCTGGGCCATTTGCCTGCCTTGTAACAATGATCATCCTCTTTGAAAATCGCTCACTGACTGCAAAGAAGGCTCCAAGGCCTTGAGTATAAAAAAGCTTAAACTTGAACAATGGGACTGAGGGAGTTCATGATCACTTTCTGCAGAGGACTGAGGGGACATTCAGCCAATATCACATCGCTGCCTGTGGGATCTTACTGTGCGACCAATATTGCAGCCTCAGTTTTTACATTAAAACAAGAAACACACACACAGAAAACAATGATCAGAAACTCTGAACTGAATTTTGAAGCTGCCTCTGTGCTTTGGATCTTCCTGTGCACAAGTTGCATCAGAAATCTCTAAATTAACAGCAGTGAGGTCAGATTAACAATTAATCTCATCACTGTAAATAATTCTTGATGGCCTGGAATGAAAGTTCTT
This sequence comes from Mustelus asterias, assembly GCF_964213995.1. Taxonomy (NCBI): domain Eukaryota; kingdom Metazoa; phylum Chordata; class Chondrichthyes; order Carcharhiniformes; family Triakidae; genus Mustelus; species Mustelus asterias. The sequence goes on along the minus strand of NW_027591159.1, from coordinate 11,017 downwards.
TAACTAGAAGCGGGTGTAATTGTGGAGTAAAAAATGTGTGTGAGGCAGAGAGATAAATGTGAGGGTGAAATGAAATGCACAGGGTTCTATTTGAATACAGTTTGCTGTGGTGGTGATTGTCGGAACTCTCGCTCTATATCTGGTGTTGGGAAGCTGAGTTTGTGAAGTGTGGTCCCTTTAAAAGCTGGTTTTGTGTCCCTTTCAAGCTGCACTTGTGTCAATGCTTGGAGGCTTCAAATGCAGGTACAGACAGAGTACACAGACTGCAACATTTGCAGCAAAGGCCAAGCGTCAGCATCGCCATGGTAACAGGCTTTGCAGGTTTTTGAATTTTGAGTTCAGCCTATCAGTCCAAAGAAGGCACTCAGCTATCAGGAAGCTATCAAATGTTAATTTATTGTTGTTGACAAGATCAGATCACTCCTGGTGCAGGAAAATTCAGAGGTCATCACAGTTATAAAAACAGGAGATCAACTGCCTGCCTGCAGTTCAACTGAAGGTCTGCCACCTCTCAAAGCCCAGAGAAGGAAAGAGCAGCTCTCTCCAGCTTTGATTATCACTTAATAGACCTCTCCATCTATCGATCTGAATCAGAAATAACTCGCAGGCAGCGGAATAGAAAGACGAACGCCAAAGGTTTTCCTAAATTATGTTCTTTTTTTTCTGTTAATGAATGTCCTTGTGTTTATTTGAACTGCATTCCAGTAGAATCTTACTTTAATCACAATGCTACTTCTTTATCTAAAGTTCCCTGCTGGTTAAATACATAAATTGTTAATTGTTCACTTAAAGTGAGTGTCAGATATTTCTGTTGGTTAACCACTAAATGTTAATGAAGAACAGTTCACACCTTCCCACACACTTTTCACACATCACAAAGCAAGGTATTCCTCTTTGGAGAATTTGGCGTGGCTTGTTAAAAGGACATCAACCTCTGTCTCATGTCACTGTCTCTCTATCTGTGTCTCTGTCTCTCCATTCTGTGGTTTGTGAGAGAGGGAGTGAGAGAGTTGGGGGACAGGCTGAGGAAAGGCTGATGTTACAGAATGTGGGAGTGAGAGAGAAACGGGAGGATCAGGTTAAACAGGGGGAGAGATAGCTGAACATTGTGGAGTTAGGGTGGAGGGAAAATGTCACAGGATTCGGGGGTAGAGGGTTTCCTGAGAGCAGTAACTGCTGATGTCCCTGTCACATTTTTCCAGAAAGCGTGATGTTCAAACACTCCAGTCCTGAGACAGTCTGTTTTGAAATGTATCCTGAGGAAATGAACAGTTTCTTCCCAGTTGAGGTTTGAGCCACTTGCCGACTAGGTTGGGCGGTGTGGAAACATTGCTACCCATGGGATCGTGCTGTGCATCAATGACTTGTAGCATTTACAGAACTGCAAATGGTAACCACACAACTTAAAAGGGAAATTTGGGAGGATGGAGGGGATAAAAATCAAACCCCTGACCTTGGTAAAGACTTATGCTCAATCCCTGTGTCCTGTTTGTGTTTTTAGACAGGGTGGTGCGATTTGGAGGATTTATCATTTTTTATGAGGGAGTGGGTAGGGCAGGGGGTTCAATATCTCGGCCTCTGTCATCACAACGTTCCCTCTCTCTCTCCAACCATTTGCTTCAATGTTGCATCTTGTAGTTCATGTAAAATAAAACCCCCTTGTGATTTGCTGTTTTTTTATTGTTGTGGGGTGTATGAGGGGTGTGCGGATGGGACAGAGGGTGGGGAACAGTGGTTCTCTTTTCCCTCTTGCCCCTTCCCTCCATGTGTGGGATGTTTTGGGGCTGGAAAGGACAGTTCTGTTTCACTGGGATGGGGAGAATTCTGTTCTTTTTCCCCAGGTTTATTGCATCCTCTGGGACTAGGCCTCAATTCAAGGCCTAATCTCAGGGCCCTCAGGATGCCTTTTCCATTCACTTCATTCCATACAGTTACTGTGTTTAATTTTATGAGAGCAATCATTAAATAAAACTGCAGCAGCCGCGTCAATTCATTCCACTCAGGATGCAATTGTCGGTTTTCAAACTCTCCCACCCAACGTTCTTGTTAGATTGTGTTATCAGTGAGGGAGAGAGAGAAAAAGAGAAAGGTGTAAGAGAGAGAGAGAGAGAAAAGGCCGAGAGGAAGGGAGCGGTGAGAAGATAAAGTGTCGGGGGGAGGGGGTTGGGGGGTGAGGGAGGGTGGGTGGGGGGAGAGAGGACGTGTTTAGGGGGTCCTCCACTGTTTAATTCCAGCCGAGCTCCCCAGTCATTGAAACATATAAACTAGAAGCGTGAGTAGGAGCCTGCGCCACCATTCAATTTTATTGTGGCTGATCATCAAATTTAATAACTTGATTCACCCTGACCCCATATCCTTTTATCCCTTTAGCCCCGAGAGCTATATCTCATTTATTTTTGAAGTCACAGAATGCCTGTGAATTCCACACATTCACCACCCTCTGACTGAAGAAATTTCTCCTCCCCTCAGTTCTAAAAAGGTTTTCCCTTATCATCAAACTAAGACAGCGAGTTGTGGACTCCCCCACCATTGGTAACTTTCTTTCTGAATCGACCCGTTCGAATCCTGTTTGAATTTTATAAGTTTCTATGAGATCCCCTCTCACTATTCTGAATGCAATTGTCTTAACAACATTCTGTGGTAGTGAATCCCACACATTCACCACCCTTGACTGAATAAATTTCTCCCCACCTCAGCTCCAAAAGGTTTGTCCCTAATCCTAAAACTATGACCCCGAGTTCTCGACTCCCCCACCATTGGGAACATTCTTTCTGAATCAACCCTGCCTCATTCTGTTAGAATTTAATACGTTTCCATGAGGTCCCCTCTCACTCTACAAATTTCCATTGAATATAATCCTAACCAATCTAATCTCTCCTCATATGACAGACCTGCCATCCCAGGAATCAGCCTGGTAAACCGTCGCTGTACTTCCTCTATAGCAAGGACATCCTTCCTCAGATCAGGACACCAAAACTGTACAAAACTATCCAGGTGTGGCCTCACCAATCCTTTATAAATTGCAGCAACTCATCCCTATCGCTCAATAGGAATCATGTCGCTATGAAAGCTTACAGACCATTTAGCTCCATTCCTGCCTGCTGTACCTGCCTGGTTCCGTGCAGTGAATGATGCACGAGGAGACCAAGGTTTTGATGAGAATCCACCTCCCTCAATTTACACCCATTCAATAATAACTTGTCTTCCTAATATTCCTACCAGAGTCGATATGCTCACAGTGATCCACATTAAACTGCATCTGCCATGCGTATGACCACACCCTCAGCCTGTCCAAATCACGCTGAATATTCTCTGCACCTTCCTCACAGTTCACCCTCCCACCCAGCTTTGTACCATCTGCAAATTTGGAGATGATGCATTCAGTAACCCTTCTGGAATTAAGCACATTCACTGGTTCCCTTCGGTAAACCAAACTAGTTCCACCCTCAAACAATTCCAAGAGATTCCAATCATGATTTCCCTTTTGCAAATCCATGCTGACTTTGTCTGATTATGGCGCTGCCTTCCAAACGCCTATATTGCGAGGGGGATAGAATATAAAAGCAGGGATGTCTTGATGCACCTGTACAGGGCATTGGTGAGGCCGCAGCTGGAATACTGTGTGCAGTATTGGTCCCCTTATATGAGGAAGGATATATTGGCATTGGAGGGAGTGCAGAGAAGGTTCACCAGGTTGATACCGGAGATGAGGGGTTTGGATTATGAGGAGAGGCTGAGGAGATTGGGTTTGTACTCGTTGGAGTTTAGAAGGATGAGGGGGGATCTTATGGAGACTTATAAGATAATGCGGGGGCTGGATAGGGTGGAGGCGGAGAGATTCTTTCCACTTCGTAAGGAAGATAACACTAGAGGACACAGTCTCAAAATAAAGGGGGGTCGGTTTAAGACAGAGTTGAGGAGGAACTTCTTCTCCCAGAGGGTGGTGAATCTCTGGAATTCTCTGCCCACTGAGGTGGTGGAGGCTACCTCGCTGAATATGTTTAAAGCGCGGATGGATGGATTCCTGATCGGTAAGGGAATTAAGGGTTATGGGGATCAGGCGGGTAAGTGGTACTGATCCACGTCAGATCAGCCATGATCTTATTGAATGGCGGGGCAGGCTCGAGGGGCTAGATGGCCTACTCCTGCTCCTATTTCTGATGTTCTTATGTTCTTAATGCCGAGATATGTAATAGTTGAAATTTGACTCTTGCAACTTCCCCAGCACCGACGTTAGGCTCACTGGTCTATAGTTCACTGTTTTCTCTCTCCAGTCCTGTCTGAATACCGGGCTTGCATTAGCTACCCTCCAGTCTGTAGGAACCAGCCCAGAGCCCAATAAAATTGGAAAATAACCACCATTGGATCTGCGATTCCCAGGAAGAGACAGAGACTTGGTTGAAAGAGGGACAGGACTGGCAGCTGAATATTCCGGGGTACAAGTGTTTTAGGCGAGACAGAGGAGGGGACAAAAGAGGTGGGGGAGTAGCAGTATTAGTGGGAGAGCATATTACAGCGGTGCAGAGGGAGGACAATTCAGAGGGGTCGTGTAACGAGTCACTCTGGGTGGAGCTTAGAAACAGGAAGGGCGCAGTCACTATGTTGGGGGTGTACTACAGGCCCCCCAACAGCCCAAGGGAAGTGGAAGAACGGATATGTCAGGAGATACTGGATAGGTGCAGGAAAAATAGGGTTGTTGTAGTGGGAGACTTCAATTTCCCTGGTATAGACTGGAAATCGCTGAGAGCAGGGACTCTGAATGGGGAGGAATTTGTAAAATGCGTACAGGAGGGTTCTTTGGAACAATATGTAGATAGCCCGACTAGAGAGGGAGCTATACTGGACCTCGTACTGGGGAATGAGCCCGGTCAGGTCTTCAAAGTTTCGGTAGGGGAACATGTGGCAAATAGTGACCACAATTCTGTTAGCTTTAGGATAGTGATGGAAAAGGATGAGTGGTGTCCCAAGGGTAAGGTGTTGGATTGGGGGAAGGCTAACTTTAGTGGGGTTAGGCAGAAATTGGCAGGTCTTGATTGGGAGAGGCTGTTTGAGGGTAAATCCACATCTGGCATGTGGGAGTCTTTTAAGGAACAGTTGTTAGGGCTACAGGACAGGCATGTGCCTGTTAAAAAGAAGGATAGGAAGGGTAGGATTCGAGAACCGTGGATAACCAGGGAAATTGACGGACTGGTCAAAAAGAAAAGAGGGGCGTATGGTAGGTCCAGGCAGCTAAAAATGGAGGGAGCTCTGGAGGAGTACAAAGAAAGTAGGAAAGAACTCAAACGGGGAATTAGAAGAGCAAAAAGGGGTCACGAAATGTTCTTGGCAGACAGGATTAAGGAGAATCCCAAGGCATTTTATTCATACGTTCGGAACAAAAGGGTTGTCAGGGAAAAAATCGGACCTCTCAGGGACAAAAGTGGGGAATTATGCTTGGAGCCGAAAGAAGTACGGGAGATCCTAAATGAATACTTTGCGTCGGTATTCACAAAGGAGAGGGATGTGTTGACTGGGAGTGTCTCGGAGGGGAGTGTTGACCCGTTGGAGAAAATCTCCATTTCAAAGGAGGAAGTGCTAGGTTTGTTAGAGAATTTAAAGACTGACAAATCCCCAGGACCTGATGGAATCTATCCAAGGCTGCTCAGGGAGACGAGAGATGAAATCGCTGGGCCTCTGACGCAAATCTTTGTCTCGTCACTGGACGCAGGTGAGGTCCCAGAGGATTGGAGGAAAGTTAATGTGGTCCCGTTATTTAAGAAGGGTAGGAAGGATAACCCGGGTAATTATAGGCCGGTGAGCTTGACGTCCATGGTGGGGAAGTTGTTGGAGAAGATTCTTAGAGATAGGATGTATGCGCATTTAGAAAGGAATAAACTCATTAACGATAGTCAGCATGGTTTTGTGAGAGGGAGGTCATGCCTCATTAACCTGGTGGAGTTTTTTGAAGAAGTGACCAAAATGGTTGACGAGGGAAGGGCCGTGGATGTCGTCTATATGGACTTTAGTAAAGCGTTTGACAAAGTCCCTCATGGTAGGCTGGTGAAAAAGGTTGGATCTCATGGGATAAAGGGGGAGGTGGCTAGATGGGTGGAGAACTGGCTTGGTCACAGAAGACAGAGGGTGGTAGTGGAAGGTTTTTTTCCGCTGGAGGCCTGTGACTAGTGGTGTTCCGCAGTGCTCTGTATTGGGACCTCTGCTGTTTGTGATTTATATAAATGATCTGGAAGAAGGTGTAACTGGGGTGATCAGTAAGTTTGCGGACGACACAAAATTGGCAGGACTTCCAGATAGTGAGGAGCATTGTCAGAAGCTACAGAAGGATATAGATAGGCTGGAAATTTGATCAAAGAAATGGCAGATGGAGTTCAATCCTGATAAATGCGAATTGATGCATTTTGGTAGAAATAATGTAGGGAGGTGATAGACGATAAATGGCAGAACCATAAAGGGTGTAAGTACGCAGAGGGAGCTGGGTGTGCAAGTCCACAGATCCTTGAAAGTGACGTCACAGGTGGAGAAGGTGGTGAAGAAGGCATATGGCATGCTTGCCTTCATAGGATGGGGCATAGAGTATAAAAGTTGGGGTCTGATGTTGCAGATGGATAGAACGTTGGTTCGGCCGCATCTGGAATACTGCGTCCAGTTCTGGTCGCCACACTACCAGAAGGACATGGAGGCTTTGGAGAGAGTACAGAGGAGGTTTACCAGGATGTTACCTGGTATGGAGGGGCTTAGTTATGAGGAGAGATTGGGTAAACTGGGGTTGTTCTCACTGGAAAGACGGAGGATGAGGGGAGACTTAATAGTGGTGTATAGAATTATGAAAGGCATAGATAGGGTGAACGGTGATCAACTTTTCCCCAGGTCGGTGGTAACGTTCACGAGGGGTCATAGGTTCAAGGTGAAGGGGGGGGGGAGGTTTAACACAGATATCAGAAGGACATATTTTACACAGAGGGTGGTGGGGGCCTGGAATGCGCTGCCAGGCAAGGTGGTGGAGGCGGACACACTGGGAACGTTTCAGACTTATCTAGAGTGCCACATGAACGGAGTGGGAATGGAGGGATACAAAAGAATGGTCTAGTTTGGACCAGGGAGCGGCGCGGGCTTGGAGGGCCGAAGGGCCTGTTCCTGTGCTGTATTGTTCTTTGTTTGTTCTAAAACTTCCTTCAGGACTCTGGGATGAAGGTTATCAGGACCTGGAGATTGATCCACCTTCAATCCCATCATTTTCCCCAAAAGCATTTCTCTACAAATTCAAATTTCCTTCAGCTTCTCTCAAAAATTTATTACTGAAGAATAACTTTTGGCACATTATTCACATCTTCCTTTCTGAAGATCAAAGCAATCTTCAATTTAATTCCTCAGCTATTACTTTGTTCCCCGTTAGGGGATCGCACATTTCTGACTGCAAAGGTCCTCGTTTGTCAATCTGTTTCTCTTTTCATACCAATTGATATTTTTTAAAGTCAGTTGTTATCTTCCACGGTAGATTACTTTCATACTCTATTTTTCTTTCCTTAATCAATTCCTTGCTCCTCCCAAAAGGTTGGATTTGTAAACAGTGATTGTGTTACTGAGGGTGAATCTGTGATGATGTGTTTTAGCTTTTCACCAATTCACACCTACAATTGTGTTTTAAATCTGACTGCTCCCACATTGCAGTGTGATTATGGGATCGTGCTGTGCAGGATGACCAGCAGCATTTCCGAAATGACACAGGAACATTTTATTTTCCTCAGAAACCCTCTAAGCCTCCTGCTGCTGACCTTAGTCTACACACCTTGGACATTGACCCCTCTGCTCGGGGAAGAAGTTTCTTCTTAACTATCCTATCTTTGTCCCTCATAATTTTGAACACCTCAATGATGTCCACGCTTCGCCATCACTGTTCTGTGGAAAACAACCCCAGCCTAAACAGCCTGTCTTAAGAACATAAGAACATAAGAAATAGGAGCAGGAGTAGGCCATCTGGCCCTTCGAGCCTGCCCCGCCATTTAACAAGATCATGGCTGATCTGAAGCGAATCAGTTCCACTTACCCGCCTGCTCCCCATATCCCCTAATTCCCTTATCGATCAGTAAACTATCTACCCATGATTTAAACATATTCAACGAGGAAGCCTCCACCACTTCAATGGGCAGAGAATTCCAGAGATTCACCACCCTCTGAGAGAAGAAGTTCCCCCTCAACTCTGTTCTGAATCGCCCCCCCCCCCTGATATTGAGGCTGTGCCCTCTAGTTCTGGTTTCCCTTCTAAGTGGAAAGAATCTCTCCACCTCTACCCTATCCAGCCCCTTCATTATCTTATATGTCTCTATAAGATCACCCCTCATCCTTCTAAACTCCAACGAGCACAGACCCAATCTGTTCAATCTCTCCTCATAAGCTACACCCCTCAACTCCGGTATCAACCTGGTGAACCTTGTCTGCACTCCCTCCAAGGCCAATATATCCTTTCGCAAATAAGGGGACCAAAACTGCACACAGTACTCCAGTTGTGGCCTCACCAGTGCCTTGTACAGTTGCAGCAAGACCTCCCTGCTTTTATATTCTATCCCCCTCGCGATAAAGGCCAACATTCCATTCGCCTTCTTGATCACCTGCTGCACCTGCAGACTGAGTTTTTGCGATTCGTGCACAAGGACCCCCAGGTCCCTCTGCACAGTCGCACGATGTAATTTTTCTCCATTTAAATAATATTCCAATTTACTATTATTTCTTCCAAAGTGGATAACCTCACATTTGCTAACGTTATATTCCATCTGCCAGATCCTCGCCCACTCGCTCAGCCTATCCAAATCTCTCTGCAGACTTTCCGTGTCCTCCACGCAATTCGCTTTCCCACTCACCTTCGTGTCATCAGCAAACTTGAATACCCTACATTCAGTCCCCTCCTCCAGATCATCTATGTAAATTGTAAACAGTCTTCACTGCAGAAACACTGCTGCCCAGGCAACATCCTGGTGAATCTCCTTTGCGTTCCTTCCAGAGCAATCACATCCTCAGTCGAGTGAGGCCCCCAGAACTCCTCACAGTCCTCGAGCTGAAGAAAAATGAGTGTTTCATACATCTCCATCATCACCTCCCTGCTCCTATCTTCGATACATCAGCTAATAAAGAAAATTGTCATGTCTGCCTTCTTAAGCAGCTGATTATCAGAAGTTACCCACTGGAATGGAAAACAATAGAAGGTTTATGTTTTTTCTTGAGTTTAAACAGAAATTAAATTTTAAAAAATCCAAAGAACAGTTGTCCAGTCACAACCTCAACATAAAAAAATAAATGAACTAACTTCAAAAGAGTAAAAAAATACATCAAGTAACACAGGCTGTGATAAAGAGCATTCAGCACATGTTCCAAAATTAAGATCATCTTGACAGATTTCATTGAATAATTTTCCCAATTATCAGGAATGATCTGGTCGATGTCCGACACATGGCGTTTCTAGATACCTTCAGTAAGTTAACAGACTTCAGTAAACTCAGAGCAAGTGGAGTTAGAGGACCAGCAGCAGAATGACTAGAAGCTGGTTACAAAGACACAACACAGGCAGTGGGAGTTAAAGGGATTTACTCTGACTGCTGGAAGGTGGGAAGTGGTTTTCCACAAGGATCAGCGCTGGGATCACTTTCCTTCACCATTTACATCAACAATATGGAATAGGGAAGCAAAATTATAGTTTCAAAATTTACCAACCAATCCAAACTGAGAATGAGAATGAGCAGAGTGGAAGAATACAACTCAACACAATAACACATTAATAATAAATTATAAACTTGCAAATTGGGTATTGGAATTGGAAATTAATTTCACCACAGCTCAGTGTCAGGTTCTTCATTCTGATCAGAACAATATGTTTCCCAATCACTCTGTAGAAATCAAGTATCTGAATGTTTTCGAGGAGTTCAGGGCTTCAGGTGATCAGATTCACAAATCGCTTTCAGAAGCAACACAGTTTAGACAGAACCACAACAACCCAGAAAAAAACCCATTGGAGTTCATTTATAGATTAATGGAAATGTGAACAATTCACAAAATGTTTGACAATCCCTGAATACTGCACGGTTTGTAATTGGTTTGTTTAAGTATCAGGAAGTCGCTGAAACCTCTTTCTTTTCAACACAAAGCCGAGGTATGGAGAAATTTCACATCATCCGCTGACCACCAAACAAAGCCAAACTCTTCCTGTTTTCAACATATTTCAAAGATAAAAGACTGAGGCAGCTCCACAGAATGGACATCTCACTCACCAAATTAAAATGGGATATATTTAAAATTGAAACAACTTATTTCATTGCAATTCTTTTCCGAAACACAATACAATTCTACTTGGACAGATGGTGCCAGATATTAATGGAGACTTCGATCAGATATTCCACTCAGGTGAAAGAACCACAATCAGTACAATTTTACACTGACAAATATACCCTGCAATACTTGTTCACTGGTGTCAGGTATTCCACTCCGGTTAGTGACCCACACTCAAAGTTCCATTATATTCTTACTCCCACTGAACATTATTTCAGAGAGATCACCTTCACTGAGGTCCAATCTTACAATAGATAAGATCGAGTAGTTCACTCCTCAATACATTAACTTCATTGAGCAGTGAGCCCGTGAATAACATACAGAGGCTCATTGTCAGTTGATGAAAAGGATTAAAACCACAGAGATATTTCAAGCCATTTGATTTAAGTAAATTACATCGTTGACGTGGTGTCTTTATAACAGTGACCACGAGATCAGCTTGGAGCATTTTCACTCAGAGTTTAGAATCAGAGAGCCGTTCACACACAGGTTTACACAACCTCAATGGTTCGAGTCACTCACCGGGAACACCAATAATGGCGATGATTGGGTAGAATATTTTCTCAGCTATCTGAACTGGAAGCAGCATCTTCAGTGTGAAGTGATGTGTCCCTTCGAGCTGCTGGCAGTCTCTCTGACTTTAACATCTGACGTTATATATTCCCAAAGCCTTTAATTTATACACTGTAAAGTCACCTTAGGGACA
>NW_027591158.1:102500-108510 GCF_964213995.1 Mustelus asterias | reverse complement strand
AACTGGAGGCCTGTGACCAGCGGGGTGCCTCAGGGATCGGTGCTGGGTCCACTGTTATTTGTCATTTATATTAATGATTTGGATGAGAATTTAGGAGGCATGGTTTGTAAGTTTGCAGTTGACACCAAGATTTGTGGCATAGTGGACAGTGAAGAAGGTTATCTAGGGTTGCAATGGGATCTTGATCAGTTGGGCCAGTGGGCTGTTGAATGGCAGATGGAGTTTAATTTAGATAAATGCAAGGTGATGCATTTTGGTGGATCGAACCAACACAGGACTTACTCAGTTAATGGTAGGGTGTTGGTGAGAGTTACAGAACAAAGGGATCTCGGGGTACAGATTGATAGCTCCTTGAAAGTGGAGTCACAGGTGGATAGAGTGGTGAAGAAGGCATTCCACATGCTTGGTTTCATTGGTCAAAACATTGAACACAGGAGTTGGGACGTCTTGTTGGAGTTGTACAAGACATTGGTAAGACCACACTTGGAATGCTGTGTATTGTTCTGGTCACCCTTATAGAAAGGAGATTATTAAGTTCGAAAGTGTGCAGAAAAGAATGACTGGGATGCTATGGGGTCCTGATGGTTTGAGTTATAATGAGAGGCTGGATACTCTGGGACTTTTTTCCCTTGAGTTGGCTTAGTGGTGTTCTTATAGAGGTCTCTAAAATAATGAGGGCATGGATACAGCAGCTTTATCGAACCTTAGTTAGGCCGCACTTGGAATATAGTGTTCAATTCTGATCGACACACGACCAGAAAGATGTGGAGGCTTTGGAGAGGGTTCAGAAAAGATTTACCAGGATGTTTCCTAGGATGGAGGGCATTAGCTCTGAGGAGAGATTGGAGAAACTTGGTTTGTTCTCACTGGAACGACGGAGGTCGAGGGGCGACCTGATAGAATTCTACAAGATTATGAGGGGCATGGACAGAGTGGATAGTCAGAAGCCTTTTACCAGGGTGGAAGATTCAAAATCTAGGGGGCATAGGTTTAAGGTGTGAGGGGCAAGGTTTAAAGGAGATGTACAAGGCAAGTTTTTTTTACACAGAGGGTGGTGGGTGCCTGGAACTCGCTGCCGGGGGAGGTAGTGGAAGCAGATACGATAGTGAGTTTTACGGAACGTCTGGACAAATACATGAATAGGATGGGAATAGAGGGATATGGGCCCCGGAAGGGTAGGGGGTTTTAGTTCAGTCGGGCAGCATGGTTGGTGCAGGCTTGGAGGGCCGAAGGGCCTGTTCCTGTGCTGTAATTCTCTTTGTTCTTTGATAAGCTCGTCAACATCTTTTCCAAAAGGGAGGGGAGTCTAAAACTAGAAGACATAGGTTTAAGGTGAGAGGGGAGAGGGTCCAGAGGGCAATTCTTTTCACACATAGGGTGGTGAGGGATTGGAACAAGCTGCCAGAGGTCGTAGTAGAAGCGGATACAATTTTATATTTTAAAAAGCATTTAGACAGTTATTCTGGTAAGATTGGTATGGAGGGATTTGGGCCAAACGCAAGGCATTTGATACGAGCTTAATGGTAAAAACTGGGTGGCAGGGAAAAGTTGGGCCAAAGGGCCCATTTGTATCTGAGCTCTGTTTTCTGCCCGGAAACCATTTCTCAATCCATCCCAGTATTTTCCAAATTTGTGGATTGGACACAGTAAATTGCCGTTTCCTGTCCAAAGCTGTGTTGGTTCGGTGGATTAAGGTAAATGTGTGGGGTTACGGGGATAGGGCTGGGTCAAGGGCCTTGGTAAGATACTGTGTCAGAGAGTCAGTACAGACTCGATGGGCTGAATGGTCTCCTTCTGCACTGCAGGGATTCTGTGACTCTACTATTAAGATCCCTTTGTCATTTGAAGCTTCCAGCTAAAATGCTGACAATGCTGCCTATTTCTGTGCACTTTGGCAAACGTTCTGTCTCATCACCGGGCGACACGGTGGCACAGTGGTTAGCACTGCTGACTCACAGCGCCAGGGATCTGGGTTCGATTCCCCGCCTCGAGTGACTGTCTGTGTGGAGTTTGCACGTTTGCAAAATTGCCCCTTAGTGTCAGGGGGATTCGGGCCTGGGTGGGATTATTGTCGGGGCAGGTTTGTTGGGCTGAATGGCCTCATTCTGCAGTGTAGGAATTCTAGGACTCTTGGATCTTAAATGGTTGATAAATAGTGAAACTGAGACACAAACTGGGGCTTTGCAGCAGCAGACAGAATGGGAATCATTGCATCCTGCAGGGATTTTTATTACAGAATCAATTTCAGAAAATTTACAACTCAAAATTAACAACAGCAAAGTGTGGGATTGCAAACTTGGAATGATTAGCCCAGGACTAAAGTTTAAAAGCTACAGATTGACATTCAAAAACAAGAGATGGCCTCACATCTTCAATTCTGTGATTGTCCCCCATCTCCTGCTCTGAATATTACAAAATCTCTGCCCCCTTCATGCGTCTGGAGACTTTGAAAGTTACGCAGACATTGGTAAAACTTTCCTTTATCTCAAGGCATCTCCTGTGAAATACTCAACTTCTGCAAAGAGACACAATCTAATTGACACTTTCTGAATCTCCTTTCAAACAACCTCCCAACCCACTGTGCAGGATGCAGGAATGTCACCTTTTGTCACATTCCCCAACACAATTGTTGACACCTTTTCGGGACAGGAAAAGTAGATTCAACTGACAGATTCTGAGCCCCAGGTTGAATCTTTAAGATGTAAAAATGAACTGAAACCCCAGGTTTCTCTGTTCCTGCAAGTATTTTAACATTGACCCATTGATTTTAAATTGCTTCTCCTGTGTGTAAAATGCCATCTATCAACTTCAGGTTTGAACATTAATAAGCGACTGAGCATCAACTGTGAATTATAGAAGGTAGTTCCAAACTAATATCACACCTGGTGTGGCAAAGTGTTCCTGAATTTCACTCCGAAAAGTCTAAAACCCGAAACATTGTCTAAAATCCAATGTCCCCCAAGTCCTGTCCCCATCAAACACTCCCAGGACAGGTACAGCACGGGGTGAGGTACAGAGTATAGCTCCCTCGACACTGTCCCCATTAAACACTCCCAGGACAAATACAGCACGGGATTCAATACAGAGTAAAGGTCCCCCGACACTGTCTCCATCAAACACTCCCAGGACATGTACAGCACGGGTTTAGATACAGAGTGAAGCTCCCTCGACACTGTCTCCATCAAACACTCGCAGGACAAATACAGCACGGGATTCAATACAGAGTAAAGCTCCCTCTACACTGTCTCCATCAAACACTCACAGGACAGGGACAGCACAAGGTTCGATACAGAGTAAAGCTCCCTCTACACTGTCCCCATTAAACACTCCCAGGACAGGTACAGCACGGGGTTCGATACAGAGTAAAGCTCCCTCTACACTGTCTCCATCAAACACTCGCAGGACAGGGACAGCACGGGGTTAGATACAGAGTAAAGCTCCCTCTACACTGTCTCCATCAAACACTCGCAGGACAGGTACAGCACAGGGTAAGATACAGAGCAAAGCTCGCTCTACACTGTCCCCATAAAACACTTCCAGGAGAGATACAGCACGGGGATAGATACAGAGTAAAGCTCCCTCTACACTGTCCGCCATCAAACACTCCCAGGACAGGTACAGCACGGGGTTAGATACAAAGTGAAGCTCCCTCTACACTGTCTCCCATCGAACACTCCCAGGACAGGTACAGCACGGGGTTAGATACAGAGTAAAGCTCCCTCTACACTGTCCCCATCAAACACTCCCAGGACAGGTACAGCACGGGGTTAGATACAGAGTAAAGCTCCCTCTACACTGTCCCCCATCAAACACTCCCAGGACAGGTACAGCACGGGGTTCGATACAGAGTGAAGCTCCCTCTACACTGTCTCCCAACGAACACTCCCAGGACAGGTACAGCACGGGGTTAGATACAGAGTAAAGCTCCCTCTACACTGTCCCCATCAAACACTCCCAGGACAGGTACAGCACGGGGTTAGATACAGAGTAAAGCTCCCTCTACACTGTCCCCATCAAACACTCCGAGGACAGGTACAGCACGGGATTAGATACAGAGTGAAGCTCCCTATACACTGTCCCCATCAAACACTCCCAGGACAGGTACAGCACGGGGTTAGATACAGAGTAAAGCTCCCTCTACACTGTCCCCATCAAACACTCCCAGGACAGGTACAGCAAGGGTTTAGATACAGAGTGAAGCTCCCTATACACTGTCCCCATCAAACACTCCCAGGACAGGTACAGCACGGGGTTAGATACAGAGTGAAGCTCCCTACACACTGTCCCCATCAAACACTCCCAGGACAGGTACAACACGGGGTGAGATATAGAGTGAAGCTCCCGATACACTGTCACTATCAAATAATCCAATGACAGATACAGCATGGTGCTAGATGAAAGGAAAGGCTACCTCCACATTGTGCACATCAAACAGACCCAGGACAGGTACAGCACGGGGTTAGATACAGCTCAAATCTTCCTCTACATTTTGCCCCATCATTGTGTGTGTGTGTGTGTGTGTGTGTGAGAGAGAGAATGTGTGTGTGAGAGAGAGAGAGAGTGTGTGTGTGAGAGAGATAGTGTGTGCGAGAGAGAGAGTGTGTGCGAGAGAGAGAGTGTGTGCGAGAGAGAGAGTGTGTGCGAGAGAGAGAGAGTGTGTGCGAGAGAGAGAGTGTGTGCGAGAGAGAGAGTGTGTGCGAGAGAGAGAGTGTGTGCGAGAGAGAGAGTGTGTGCGAGAGAGAGAGTGTGTGCGAGAGAGAGAGTGTGTGCGAGAGAGAGAGTGTGTGCGAGAGAGAGAGTGAGTGCGAGAGAGAGAGTGTGTGCGAGAGAGAGAGTGTGTGCGAGAGAGAGAGCGTGTGCGAGAGAGAGAGCGTGTGCGTGAGAGAGAGCATGTGCGTGAGAGAGAGCATGTGCGTGAGAGAGTGTGTGTGTGTGAGAGAGAGAGAGAGTGTGTGTGTGAGAGAGAGTGTGT
Source organism: Mustelus asterias (assembly GCF_964213995.1). Lineage (NCBI taxonomy): Eukaryota > Metazoa > Chordata > Chondrichthyes > Carcharhiniformes > Triakidae > Mustelus > Mustelus asterias. Next base: position 103,538 of record NW_027591158.1, on the reverse strand, counting down.
GTGAGGGAGATAGTGTGTGCGAGAGAGAGAGCGTGGGCGTGAGAGAGAGTGTGTGCGTGAGAGTGTGTGTGAGAGAGAGAGTGTGTGTGAGAGAGAGAGTGTGTGTGAGAGAGAGAGTGTGTGTGTGTGAGAGAGAGTGTGTGTGTGTGAGAGAGAGTGTGTGTGCGAGAGAGAGAGTGTGTGTGCGAGAGAGAGAGTGTGTGTGAGAGAGAGAGAGTGTGTGTGTGAGAGAGAGAGTGTGTGCGTGAGAGAGAGTGTGTGTGTGAGAGAGAGTGTGTGTGTGAGAGAGAGAGTGTGTGTGTGAGAGAGAGAGAGTGTGTGTGCGAGAGAGTGTGTGAGAGAGAGAGAGTGTGTGTGTGAGAGAGAGAGTGTATGTTTGAGAGAGTGTATGTGTGAGAGTGTATGTGTGAGAGAGAGTGTGTGTGTGTGAGAGAGAGAGAGTGTGCGAGAGAGAGAGAGTGTGCGAGAGAGAGTGAGTGTATGTGTGTGAGAGAGTGAGTGTATGTGTGTGAGAGAGTGAGTGTATGTGTGTGTGAGAGACTGAGTGCATGTGTGTGAGAGTTTGACAATGAGAGAGAATGCATGGGTGAGAGTGTGTGAGCGTGAAAGTGTGTGTGAGAGAATGTGTGTGAGAGAGAAAGTGTGTGAGAGAGAAAGAAAGTGTGTGTGAGAGAGAGAAAGAGCATGTGTGTGAGTGAGAGAGTGCGTAAGAGATAGTGTATGTGTGTGTGAGAGACAGAGAGAGCACGTGTGTGTGTGTGTGTGTCTGAGAGTGTGTCAGGAGAGCATGTGTGTGACCTGATCTTCCTCGACAGTCTATCAGTAACTGAATCACGGGATTAGATGCAAAGTAAAGCTCCCTCGACACTGTTCCCATCCAACACTCCCAGGAAAGGTACAGGTACAGCACAGAGTTCGAAACAGAGTAAAGCTCTCTCTACACTGTTCCCATCAAACACTCCCAGGACAGGTACAGCACGGGGTTAGATACAGAGTAAAGCATCCTCTACACTGTTCCCATCAAACAGTCTCAGGACA
>NW_027591158.1:95000-97500 GCF_964213995.1 Mustelus asterias | reverse complement strand
CCAGCGTTCTGTCTGTATTGGGTGAATCCAGTCTTGAAATATCCACTAATGTTGCTAATTCTGCCAAGACAGAAAGAGAAAGAGTGTTTGAATTCTCCGTGATTAGACCCCTTAACGATAAACAACATGGTGGATGAGAGGGATAGAGAGAGGGAGAGGAAGAGAGAGAGAGAGATGGAGCGATGCAGAGTAACAGAGAGATAGGGAGAGGGAGCAATGCAGAGAGTAACAGTTAGACAGTGAGGAATAGAGATTAATTCAGATGGGTAGTGAGTGTCAGGGGAGTCCAAGACGCTACATAAGCAAGGTAAAGATTTGAAAATGGAGGAGTGTTTCTTACCCACTTTTAAAAGACAATCCACACTCACACCAGTCACATTTCACACTCTCTGCTCAGTCCTGTGTTGGGGGGTTTTGAGTGTGTAATCAGTGTTTGCTTTTCTCAAACCGCACTGATATTCCCAACAAGGGCAAGAGGTTTCAGTGTTTAAACATGGAAACATTTAAAAACAAAAGCAGACAGGATTTGGTTAAATCTCACGGGATCCAGGGTGAGGTAGCCAAATGGATACAAAATAGGCTTGATGACAGAAGACAGAGGGTGGTTGTCGAGGGTTGTTTTTTTGGTCAAACTGGAGGCCTGTGACCAGCGGGGTGCCTCAGGGATCGGTGCTGGGTCCACTGTTATTGGTCATTTATATTAATGATTTGGATGAGAATTTAGGAGGCATGGTTTGTAAGTTTGCAGATGACACCAAGATTAGTGGCATAGTGGACAGTGAAGAAGGTTATCTAGGGTTGCAATGGGATCTTGATCAGTTGGGCCAGTGGGCTGTTGAATGGCAGATGGAGTTTAATTTAGATAAATGCAAGGTGATACATTTTGGTGGATCGAACCAACACAGAACTTACTCAGTTAATGGTAGGGTGTTGGTGAGAGTTACAGAACAAAGGGATCTCGGGGTACAGATTGATAGCTCCTTGAAAGTGGAGTCACAGGTGGATAGAGTGGTGAAGAAGGCATTCCACATGCTTGGTTTCATTGGTCAGAACATGGAATACAGGAGTTGGGACGTCTTGTTGAAGTTGTACAAGACATTGGTAAGACCATACTTGGAATGCTGTGTATTGTTCTGGTCACCCTTATAGAAAGGAGATTATTGAACTAGAAAGTGTGCAGAAAAGAATTACTGGGATGCTATGGGGTCCTGATGGTTTGAGTTATAATGAGAGGCTGGATACTCTGGGACTTTTTTTCCCTTGAGTTGGCTTAGTGGTGTTCTTATAGAGGTCTCTAAAATAATGAGGGCATGGATATAGCAGCTTTATAGAACCTTAGTTAGGCCGCACTTGGAATATAGTGTTCAATTCTGATCGACACACTACCAGAAAGATTGGAGAATTTGGAGAGGATTCAGAAAAGATTTACCAGGATGTTTCCTAGGATGGAGGGCATTAGCTCTGAGGAGAGATTGGAGAAACTTGGTTTGTTCTCACTGGAACGACGGAGGTTGAGGGGCGACCTGATAGAATTCTACAAGATTATGAGGGGCATGGACAGAGTGGATAGTCAGAAGCTTTTTACCAGGGTGGAAGATTCAAAATCTAGGGGGCATAGGTTTAAGGTGTGAGGGGCAAGGTTTAAAGGAGATGTACAAGGCAAGTTTTTTTACACAGAGGGTGGTGGGTGCCTGGAACTCGCTGCCGGGGGAGGTAGTGGAAGCAGATACGATAGTGAGTTTTACGGAACGTCTGGACAAATACATGAATAGGATGGGAATAGAGGGATATGGTCCCCGGAAGGGTAGGGGGTTTTAGTTCAGTCGGGCAGCATGGTTGGTGCAGGCTTGGAGGGCCGAAGGGCCTGTTCCTGTGCTGTAATTCTCTTTGTTCTTTGATAAGCTCGTCAACATCTTTTCCAAAAGGGAGGGGAGTCTAAAACTAGAAGACATAGGTTTAAGGTGAGAGGGGAGAGGGTCCAGAGGGCAATTCTTTTCACACATAGGGTGGTGAGGGATTGGAACAAGCTGCCAGAGGTCGTAGTAGAAGCGGATACAATTTTATATTTTAAAAAGCATTTAGACAGTTATTCTGGTAAGATTGGTATGGAGGGATTTGGGCCAAACGCAAGGCATTTGATACGAGCTTAATGGTAAAAACTGGGTGGCAGGGAAAAGTTGGGCCAAAGGGCCCATTTGTATCTGAGCTCTGTTTTCTGCCCGGAAACCATTTCTCAATCCATCCCAGTATTTTCCAAATTTGTGGATTGGACACAGTAAATTGCCGTTTCCTGTCCAAAGCTGTGTAGGTTCGGTGGATTAAGGTAAATGTGTGGGGTTACGGGGATAGGGCTGGGTCAAGGGCCTTGGTAAGATACTGTGTCAGAGAGTCAGTACAGACTCGATGGGCTGAATGGTCTTCTGCACTGCAGGGAATCTGTGACTCTACTATTAAGATCCCTTTGTCATTTGAAGCTTCCAGCTAAAATGCTGACAATGCT
>NW_027591158.1:0-82500 GCF_964213995.1 Mustelus asterias | reverse complement strand
AAATGTACAAATTTAAAAACAAAAGCAGACAGGATTTGGTTAAATCTCACGGGATCCAGGGTGAGGTAGCCAAATGGATATAAAATAGGCTTGATGACAGAAGACAGAGGGTGGTTGTCGAGGGTTTTTTTTTGGTCAAACTGGAGGCCTGTGACCAACGGGGTGCCTCAGGGATCGGTGCTGGGTCCACTGTTATTTGTCATTTATATTAATGATTTGGATGAGAATTGAGGAGGCATGGTTTGTAAGTTTGCAGTTGACACCAAGATTTGTGGCATAGTGGACAGTGAAGAAGGTTATCTAGGGTTGCAATGGGGTCTTGATCAATTGGGCCAGTGGGCTGTTGAATGGCAGATGGAGTTTAATTTAGATAAATGCAAGGTGATGCATTTTGGTAGATTGAACAAACACAGGACTTACTCAGTTAATGGTAGGGTGTTGGTGAGAGTTACAGAACAAAGGGATCTCGGGGTACAGATTGATAGCTCCTTGAAAGTGGAGTCACAGGTGGATAGAGTGGTGAAGAAGGCATTCCACATGCTTGGTTTCATTGGTCAAAACATTGAACACAGGAGTTGGGACGTCTTGTTGGAGTTGTACAAGACATTGGTAAGACCACACTTGGAATGCTGTGTATTGTTCTGGTCACCCTTATAGAAAGGAGATTATTAAGTTCGAAAGTGTGCAGAAAAGAATGACTGGGATGCTATGGGGTCCTGATGGTTTGAGTTATAATGAGAGGCTGGATACTCTGGGACTTTTTTCCCTTGAGTTGGCTTAGTGGTGTTCTTATAGAGGTCTCTAAAATAATGAGGGCATGGATACAGCAGCTTTATCGAACCTTAGTTAGGCCGCACTTGGAATATAGTGTTCAATTCTGATCGACACACTACCAGAAAGATGTGGAGGCTTTGGAGAGGGTTCAGAAAAGATTTACCAGGATGTTTCCTAGGATGGAGGGCATTAGCTCTGAGGAGAGATTGGAGAAACCTGGTTTGTTCTCACTGGAACGACGGAGGTTGAGGGGCGACCTGATAGAATTCTACAAGATTATGAGGGGCATGGACAGAGTGGATAGTCAGAAGCTTTTTACCAGGGTGGAAGATTCAAAATCTAGGGGGCATAGGTTTAAGGTGTGAGGGGCAAGGTTTAAAGGAGATGTACAAGGCACGTTTTTTTACACAGAGGGTGGTGGGTGCCTGGAACTCGCTGCCGGGGGAGGTCGTGGAAGCAGATACGATAGTGAGTTTTACGGAACGTCTGGACAAATACATGAATAGGATGGGAATAGAGGGATATGGTCCCCGGAAGGGTAGGGGGTTTTAGTTCAGTCGGGCAGCATGGTTGGTGCAGGCTTGGAGGGCCGAAGGGCCTGTTCCTGTGCTGTAATTCTCTTTGTTCTTTGATAAGCTCGTCAACATCTTTTCCAAAAGGGAGGGGAGTCTAAAACTAGAAGACATAGGTTTAAGGTGAGAGGGGAGAGGGTCCAGAGGGCAATTCTTTTCACACAGAGGGTGGTGAGGGATTGGAACAAGCTGCCAGAGGTCGGAGTAGAAGCGGACACAATTTTATATTTTAAAAAGCATTTAGACAGTTATTCTGGTAAGATTGGTATGGAGGGATTTGGGCCAAACGCAAGGCATTTGATACGAGCTTAATGGTAAAAACTGGGTGGCAGGGAAAAGTTGGGCCAAAGGGCCCATTTGTATCTGAGCTCTGTTTTCTGCCCGGAAACCATTTCTCAATCCATCCCAGTATTTTCCAAATTTGTGGATTGGACACAGTAAATTGCCGATTCCTGTCCAAAGCTGTGTTGGTTCGGTGGATTAAGGTAAATGTGTGGGGTTACGGGGGATAGGGCTGGGTCAAGGGCCTTGGTAAGATACTGTGTCAGAGAGTCAGTACAGACTCGATGGGCTGAATGGTCTCCTTCTGCACTGCAGGGATTCTGTGACTCTCCTATTAAGATCCCTTTGTCATTTGAAGCTTCCAGCTAAAATGCTGACAATGCTGCCTATTTCTGTGCACTTTGGCAAACGTTCTGTCTCATCACCGGGCGACACGGTGGCACAGTGGTTAGCACTGCTGACTCACAGCGCCAGGGATCTGGGTTCGATTCCCCGCCTCGAGTGACTGTCTGTGTGGAGTTTGCACGTTTGCAAAATTGCCCCTTAGTGTCAGGGGGATTCGGGCCTGGGTGGGATTATTGTCGGGGCAGGCTTGTTGGGCTGAATGGCCTCATTCTGCAGTGTAGGAATTCTATGGCTCTTGGATCTTAAGTGGTTGATAAAGAGTGAAACTGAGACACAAACTGGGGCTTTGCAGCAGCAGACAGAATGGGAATCATTGCATCCTGCAGGGATTTTTATTACAGAATCAATTTCAGAAAATTTACAACTCAAAATTAACAACAGCAAAGTGTGGGATTGCAAACTTGGAATGATTAGCCGAGGACTAAAGTTTAAAAGCTACAGATTGACATTCAGAAACAAGAGATGGCCTCACATCTTCAATTCTGTGATTGTCCCCCATCTCCTGCTCTGAATATTACAAAATCTCTGCCCCCTTCATGCGTCTGGAGACTTTGAAAGTTACGCAGACATTGGTAAAACTTTCCTTTATCTCAAGGCATCTCCTGTGAAATACTCAACTTCTGCAAAGAGATACAATCTAATTGACACTTTCTGAATCTCCTTTCAAACAACCTCCCAACCCCACTGTGCAGGATGCAGGAATGTCACCTTTTGTCACATTCCCCAACACAATTGTTGACACGTTTTCGGGACAGGAAAAGTAGATTCAACTGACAGATTCTGAGCCCCAGGTTGAATCTTTAAGATGTAAAAATGAACTGAAACCCCAGGTCTCTCTGTTCCTGCAACTATTTTAACATTGACCCATTGATTTTAAATTGCTTCTCCTGTGTGTAAAATACCATCCATCAACTTCAGGTTTCAACATTAATAAGTGACTGAGCATCAACTGTGAATTATAGAAGGTAGTTCCAAACTAATATCACACCTGGTGTGGCAAAGTGTTCCTGAATTTCACTCCGAAACGTCTAAAACCCGAAACATTGTCTAAAATCCAATGTCCCCCAAGTCCTGTCCCCATCAAACACTCCCAGGATAGGTACAGCACAGGGTTAGGTACAGAGTAAAGCTCCCTCTACACTGTCCCCATCAAACACTCCCAGGACAGGTACAGCACGGGGTTAGGTACAGAGTAAAGCTCCCTCGACACTGTCCCCATTAAACACTCCCAGGACAGGTACAGCACGGGGTTAGGTACAGAGTATAGCTCCCTCGACACTGTCCCCATTAAACACTCCCAGGACAAATACAGCACGGGATTCAATACAGAGTAAAGGTCCCCCTACACATCAAACACTCGCAGGACAGGGACAGCACAGGGTAAGATGCAGAGCAAAGCTCGCTCCACACTGTCCCCATAAAACACTTCCAGGAGAGATACAGCACGGGGATAGATACAGAGTAAAGCTCCCTCTACACTGTCCGCCATCAAACACACCCAGGACAGGTACAGCACGTGTTTAGATACAGAGTGAAGCTCCCTCTACACTGTCCCCATCAAACACTCCCAGGACAGGTACAGCACGGGGTTAGATACAGAGTGAAGCTCCCTCTGCACTGTCCCCCATCAAACACACCGAGGACAGGTACAGCACGGGATTAGATACAGAGTAAAGCTCCCTCTACACTGTCCCCATCAAACACTCCCAGGACAGGTACAGCACGGGGTTAGATACAGAGTAAAGCTCCCTCTCTACTGTCCCCATCAAACACTCCCAGGACAGGTACAGCACGGGGTTAGATACAGAGTGAAGCTCCCTCGACACTGTCCCCATCAAACACTCCCAGGACATGTACAGCACGGGGTAAGATACAGAGTGAAGCTCCCTCTGCACTGTCCCCATCAAACACTCCCAGGACAGGTCCAGCACGGGGTTAGATGCAGAGTGAAGCTCCCTCTACACTGTCCCCATCAAACACTCCCAGGACAGGGACAGCACGGGATTAGATACAGAGTGAAGCTCCCGATACACTGTCACTATCAAATAATCCAATGACCGATACAGCATGGTGCTAGATTAAAGGAAAGGCTACCTCCACATTGTGCACATCAAACAGACCCAGGACAGGTACAGCACGGGGTTAGATACAGCTTAAATCTTCCTCTACATTTTGCCCCATCATTGTGTGTGTGTGTGTGTGTGTGTGTGTGTGTGTGTGTGTGTGTGTGTGTGTGTGTGTGTGTGTGTGAGAATGTGTGTGTGAGAGAGAGTGTGTGTGTGAGAGAGAGTGTGTGTGTGTGAGAGAGATTGTGTGTGAGAGAGTGTGTGTGTGTGTGGGAGAGATTGTGTGCGAGAGAGTGTGTGAGAAAGTGTGTGTGTGTGAGAGAGAGAGAGTGTGTGAGAGAGAGAGAGTGTGTGCGAGAGAGAGAGTGTGTGCGAGAGAGAGAGTGTGCGAGAGAGAGAGTGTGTGCGAGAGAGAGAGTGTGTGCGAGAGAGAGAGTGTGTGCGAGAGAGAGAGTGTGTGCAAGAGAGAGAGTGTGTGTGTGAGAGAGAGAGAGTGTGTGAGAGAGAGAGAGTGTGTGCGAGAGAGAGAGTGTGTGCGAGAGAGAGAGTGTGTGCGAGAGAGAGAGTGTGTGCGAGAGAGTGTGTGCGAGAGAGAGAGTGTGTGCAAGAGAGAGAGTGTGTGCGAGAGAGAGAGAGAGTGTGTGCGAGAGAGAGAGTGTGTGCGAGAGAGAGAGTGTGTGCGAGAGAGAGAGTGTGTGCGAGAGAGAGAGTGTGTGCGAGAGAGAGAGTGTGTGCGAGAGAGAGAGTGTGTGCGAGAGAGAGTGTGCGAGAGAGAGAGTGTGTGCGAGAGAGAGAGAGTGTGCGAGAGAGAGAGAGTGTGCGAGAGAGAGAGAGTGTGCGAGAGAGAGAGTGTGTGCGAGAGAGAGAGTGTGTGCGAGAGAGTGTGTGCGAGAGAGAGAGTGTGTGCGAGAGAGAGAGTGTGTGCGAGAGAGAGAGTGTGTGCGAGAGAGAGAGTGTGTGCGAGAGAGAGAGTGTGTGCGAGAGAGAGAGTGTGTGCGAGAGAGAGAGTGTGTGCGAGAGAGAGAGTGTGTGCGAGAGAGAGAGTGTGTGCGAGAGAGAGAGTGTGTGCGAGAGAGAGAGTGTGTGCGAGAGAGAGAGTGTGTGCAAGAGAGAGAGTGTGTGCGAGAGAGAGAGAGAGTGTGTGCGAGAGAGAGAGTGTGTGCGAGAGAGAGAGTGTGTGCGAGAGAGAGAGTGTGTGCGAGAGAGAGAGTGTGTGCGAGAGAGAGAGTGTGTGCGAGAGAGAGAGTGTGTGCGAGAGAGAGAGTGTGTGCGAGAGAGAGAGTGTGTGCGAGAGAGAGAGTGTGTGCGAGAGAGAGAGTGTGTGCGAGAGAGAGTGTGCGAGAGAGAGAGAGTGTGCGAGAGAGAGAGAGTGTGCGAGAGAGAGAGTGTGTGCGAGAGAGAGAGTGTGTGCGAGAGAGAGAGTGTGTGCGAGAGAGAGAGTGTGTGCGAGAGAGAGAGTGTGTGCGAGAGAGAGAGTGTGTGCGAGAGAGAGAGTGTGTGCGAGAGAGAGAGTGTGTGCGAGAGAGAGAGTGTGTGCGAGAGAGAGAGTGTGTGCGAGAGAGAGACAAAGACGGAGAGACAGAGAGAGAGAGAGAGAGAGATACAGAGCGAGAGAGACAGAGAGAGATACAGAGAGAGACAGGGAGAGACAAAGACGGAGAGAGACAGAGAGAGAGGGAGACACAGAGAGAGGGACACACAGAAAGAGAGAGACAGAGAGAAAGAGTGACAGAGGGAGAGGGACACAGAGAGAGAGACAGACAGAGAGAGAGAGAGACAGACAGAGAGTGAGACAGAGAGAGAGAGAGAGAGAGAGAGAGAGACAGAGAGAACGAGACAGAGAGAGACAGAGACAGACAGAGAGAGAAAGATAGAACGAGAAAGAGAGTGAGGGATAGAGAGACAGAGAGAGAAAAGGGGGCCAGAAAGAGAGAGAGAAACAAAGACAGAGAGAGAGATAGGCAGAGAGAATGTGTGTGTGTGAGAGATAGTGTGTGTGGGAGAGAGCATGTGTGTGTGTGTGTGTGAGAGAGTGTGTGTGTGTGTGAGAGAGTGTGTGTGTGAGAGAGAGAGTGTGTGTGAGAGAGAGAGTGTGTGTGTGTGTGTGTGTGTGAGAGAGTGTGTGTGTGTGTGTGAGAGAGTGTGTGTGAGAGAGAGTGTGTGCGAGAGAGTGTGTGTGAGAGAGTGTGTGTGAGAGAGAGAGTGTGAGTGTGAGAGAGAGTGTGAGTGTGTGAGAGAGAGAGTGTGTGTGAGAGAGTGTGTGTGTGTGTGAGAGAGAGAGTGAGTGTGAGAGAGAGTGTGAGTGTGAGAGAGAGTGTGTGTGAGAGAGAGAGTGTGTGTGAGAGAGAGTGTGTGTGTGAGAGAGTGTGAGTGTGAGAGAGAGAGTGTGACAGTGTGTGTATGAATACCTAGTGTGAGTGTGTGTATGAAAGATAGACTGAGTGTGTGTGCAAGGGAGAGATGAGTGAGTGTGTAATGAGCGGGGGGGGGGCGGAGTGAGTGAATGTGAGTGTGTGTGAGAGCGTGTGAGGGAGTATTTTTGTGTGTGTTGATGAGAGTGTGTTAAAGCGAGTGTTTCCGAGAGAGTGAATGTGTTTTTGAGAGTGAATGTGTGTGTGAGATGTGTGTGTGTTTGAGTGTGTGTGTGTAAGTGTGTAATAGGGAGTGAGTGTACAAAGTGAGTAAGTGTATAAGAGTGAGTGAGTGCGAGCAGGACAGTGCATGAGTGTTAAGTTTCAGTTTATCTACTAGTGTGACAAGTAGGTTTACATTAACACTGCAATGAAGTTACTGTGAGAATCCCCTCGTCGCCACACTCCGGTGCCTGTTCGGGTCACACTGAGGGAGAATTTAGCACGGCCAATGCACCCTAACCAGCACATCTTTCAGACTGTGGGAGGAAACCGGAGCACCCGGAGGAAACCCACGCAGACACGGGGAGAACGTGCAGACTCCGCACAGACAGTGACCCAAGCCGGGAATCAAACCCGGGTCCCTGGCGCTGTGAGGCAGCAGTGCTAACCACCGGTGATAAGGGGGAGAGTTAACAGAAAGCAGCTGGTGAGAATATACTGGCCGGTTTTAATTTAATCCAAATTCATGAATTAGAAACTTTTAACCTAAGGAATTGACATCCGAGGATTTCAGTTTAAAATCCCATTGAAGCTCCGTGTCTCTTAATGGGATGTTTTTGCCTGTATTTAGTAATTAGTGACTTCATATCTCACAGCGAGATAAATAAAACTTTTTTCCAATTGACAGGGACAGCTCAATGGACAAAACTGGTGTGAGAAAGGGGCAAATCCTTTGAAAATGGAGGCAGAGAGGAGGCTTTGTTCAACTCCCATTCTTTCCCTGTCTTCAGCAGGCTGGGCAGGAAGTGTGAGCAGAGAGGGGGGGATAGACAGACACACACTGACACAATCCCCCCAATCCACTCACTCACACATCCCCATTCCCCCTCCACTCGCTGGGTTGTGGGGAGCGGCTGCAAGGATTTTCAGGGCTGGTGTGGGGGGGTCAGGGGGTTTTTGAAATGGACGAACACGACCTACAGGGGAAAAGAAATAAAGTTTGAAACTAAACTAAAGAAACTAAAGGCAGGAGATTGCAGAATCCATTGCCTCCCTGCATTAACATATCAAGAGTCAGTCTGACATTGCCACAAACTCCTCTGGGGTGAGAGGGGGAGGGGGGGTGAATTAGCATCTCAATAGAGAGACAGACATTGCAGACATGTCAGAGACTCAGGGTGGGGTTTGCATCCAGCACACTCAGGATAAATGTGAATCTGAGAGCCTTCAGTCTCCACACCAATAATCCCCCTGCACTGAAAACATTCCCACCCTGATTCAGTGTGTGTGTGTCTCAATCTGCGTTTTTACCTGTGCTTTGCTTGTGTGGACATGATGCTGAATGGACTTGAATGGAAATGCTGGACTCCTCGCTGTGATATGTTGTGTGTCTTATTGTTAAAATGGCCTTGTCTCTTTTTCTCTCTCTTTTTAACCAATTTTTATCTCTTTTTCTCCTGAGGAATTTTGAAAACTGGGGATGTGTCGAGGATCCAAAGGACGGGAATGTTTGTGACCAGGACGAGGGAGAGGAGCTTCTTCCAGAGGGAGGGCTGACTGAGGCCTGTTGCTCAGGCTTCACCCCGAGTGAGTTGTGTCTGTTTATTAACCTGATCCAGATTTAATGTTTCATATCGGAGGGAGCGAGATCTGAATGAGAGTGGAATAGAGAGAGAGAGAGAGAAACACACAGGGAGGGAACTGTCTCAATCTCTTTAGTCTCTGCTTTACAACTGACTTGTTGTGTTTGGGTGTTACTGAGAGATTGTGTAACTGAGAGGAGATCCTGGGTTTTTTGCTGTGCTATTTAATTGAAATATTTTCTTGTATTTTAATTATTTTCTCTCTCTTTCCCCAAGAATTAATATTTAGATTTTACTGAGAGATTGTGTAACTGAGAAGGGGGAATCCTGGCCTCTTGTGCTATTTAATTTAAAGAATTCTTGTATTTTAATTTATTATTTTCTCTGTTCCCCAGGGATTTGAATTTTGAAGACTGCAATGGGACTGAGAATCCTTGGACAAGGGGCTTTTCTCCAGAGGAGGATGGATGGACTGAGGCCTGTTCTTTAGGCCGCAAGTGAGTTGTCGTCTCTTTATTACCCTGATCCAGGTTTAATTTTAATCTCGCTTCCTCGGATGAACCAGTCCTGGTTCGATTGTGGGGTGTGGGGGGGCAGCTGGAGTTTGAAACCCTGGGGTTAAAAGATCCCGGCTTTGCAGTTAGTCAGAAACAGGTTAACCCTTTGCTGGGTGGCAGAGAGTAAATTAAATATCTGTAATATGAAGCTGTCTAAAAGTTAGTTTTAAATCCAAGATAACAGGGATGGGAGACAGAGCGCTGTTCCTAATTGTTGAATAAAATTTATAGAGGCCTTTATAATTCAGTTTTCAGATGTTCAGACTTTCATTGTGTCCTCTCTGCAGCTTTTCCCCCATTCTGTCTATTTCTCTCTGCTTTCTCTCTCTCTTTCTCTCCCTTTCCTTCCTCTATCTGTCTCTCGTTTTTATTCCCTCTCTCTCCCTCTTTTTCCCAGGAAGTCATATTTTGTTGGACAATCTCTCAGTAAAATCTGAGAACGGGGAATCCTGTGCTCTTCATAGAAATCATAGAAACCCTACAGTACAGAAAGAGGCCATTTGGCCCATCGAGTCTGCACCGACCACAATCCCACCCAGGCCCTACCCCCATATCCCTACATATTGTACCCGCTAATCCCTCTAATCTACGCATCCCAGGACACTAAGGGGCAGTTTTAGCATGGCCAATCAACCTAACCCGCACATCTTTGGACTGTGGGAGGAAACCGGAGCACCCGGAGGAAACCCACGCAGACACGAGGAGAATGTGCAAACTCCACACAGACAGTGACCCAAGCCGGGAATCGAACCCAGGTCCTGGAGCTGTGAAGCAGCAGTGCTAACCACTGTGCTACCGTGCTATTTAATTTAAACATTTTCTGGTATTTTAATATATTTCTCTCTCTTTTACCCAAGAATTAACATTTAGATTTTACTGAGAGATTGTGTAACTGAGAAAGGGGAATCCTGGTCTCTTGTGCTATTTAATTTCAACGTTTTCTTGTATTTAAATTAATTATATTCTATCTCTTCCCAAGGAATTCATATTTAGTTAAACAATCTCTCAGTGAAATCTTAGAGGGGGGAATCCTGGGCTCTTGTGCTATTTAATTTAAACATTTTCTTGTACTTTAATTAATTATTTTCTCTTCTCCCCAGGAATTTGAATTTTGAAGACTGCAACATGACTCGGAATCCTTGGACAAGGGGCTTTTCTCCAGAGGAGGATGGATGGACTGAGGCCTGTTCTATAGGCCACATGTGAGTTGTCGTCTCTTTATTACCCTGATCCAGGTTTAATTTTAATCTCGCTTCCTCGGATGAACCAGTCCTGGTTCGATTGTGGGGTGGGAGGGCTGGAGTTTGAAACCCTGGGGTTAAAATATCCCGGCTTTGCAATTAGTTACAAACACATTAACCCTTAGGTGGGTGGCAAAGAGTTAATTAAATGTCTGTGATATGAAACTGTCTCAATTTGTTTTAAATCCAAGATAACAGGGATGGGAGACAGACCGCTGTTCCTAATTGTTGAATAAAATTCACAGAGGCCTTTATAATTCAGTTTTCAGAAGTTCAAAATTTCATTTCGTCCTCTCTGCAGCTTTTCCCCCATTCTGTCTATTTCCTCTCTGCTTTCTCTCTCTCCATCCCTTTCCTTCCTCTATCTGTCTCTCTTTTTTATTCCCTCTCTCTCTCCCTCTTTTTCCCAGGAAATAATATTTTGTTGGACAATCTGTCAGTAAAATCTGAGAAGGGGGAATCTTGGGCTCTTGTGCTATTTAATTTAAACATTTTCTGGTATTTTAATATATTTCTCTCTCTTTTACCCAAGAATTAATATTTAGATTTTACTGAGAGATTGTGTAACTGAGAAAGGGGAATCCTGGGCTCTTGTGTATTAAATTTAAACATTTTCTTGTATTTAAATTAATTATATTCGATCTCTTCCCAAGGAATTAATATTTAGTTGGACAATCTCTCAGTGAAATCTTAGCTCTTGTGCTAAACATTTTCTTGTATTTTAATTAATTATTTTCTCTTCTCCCCAGGAATTTGAATTTTGAAGACTGCAATGTGACTCAGAATCCTTGGACAAGGGGCTTTTCTCCAGAGGAGGATGGATGGACTGAGGCCTGTTCTTGCGGCCGCAAGTGAGTTGTCGTCTCTTTATTACCCTGATCCAGGTTTAATTTTAATCTCGCTTTCTTGGACGAACCAGTCCTGGTTCGATTGTGGGATGGGGTGGGGTGGAGTTTAAAACCCTGGGGTTAAAATATCCCGGCTTTGCAATTAGTCACAAACAGGTTAACCCTTTGCTGGGTGGCAAAGAGTAAATTAAATATCTGTAATATGAAACTGTCTAAAAGTTTGATGCAAATCCAAAATAACAGGGGTGGGAGAGAGTGATTTACCCGAATGTTAAATAAGATTCACAGAGGACATTACAATTCAATTTTCTGAAGTTCAGCCTTTACATTTATCTTCCCCTCTGCAGCTTTCTTCCCCATTCTATTTCGCTCTGCTTTTCTCTCTGTCTCTCTCTCCAGTATTTTTCCCCTATCTTCAGCTTTCTCTCCCTTCCTGTTTCTTTCCATTCATCTCTCCCTCTCGAGCATTCTTCCATATCTGTCCATCACTCACCAGAATGTCTCTCTCTCCCTCTCGAGCATTCTTCCATATCTGTCTATCACTCTCCAGAATGTCGCTCTCTCTCTCTGGCTCCATCTTCCTTTGTGTCTCTTTAAACCTTTAATCAACAAAAACTGTGTTATTGTAAACAGGGAGACAGGAATATGGCATCGCTCATTTCAATGCAGAGTACATGAGAGAGAGGGAAAGAAACAGCTATGGACAGAGACAACGAGTGAGAAAGAGAGGGGACAGGGACAAGGATCTAGACAGGAACATCCATCTTTACACTGAGTGAGAGAGACAGGAGCAGAGGGAGAAAAGAGAGGGAGATAGTGAAAGGGAGATGGAGGGAGTTGTAGAAACCAATCCCGGGAGGGCGATTTTAAAAAGTGTCCCGAAGGAATCAGCAGCCCCTTCCCAAACTGAAAGAGGGAGATGAGCAGCTCCTGGAGTCTGAGAGGGAGACAGGGATGGACTGGGGGGTTGTGGATATTTGAATTCAGTTTTAGGAGATTCTGTTTGTAGATTTCTCTCTCTCTGTTCATGCCATTCTGATGTTTCTGAGAGATTGTGTAACTGAGAAGGGGGAATCCTGCGTTTCGGTGAGATTTAATTCAAATGGTTTCTTGTATTTAATTAATTTTCTCTCTCTTTTCCCCAAGAATTCATATCTAGTTAGACAATCTCTCAGTAAAATCTGAGAAGGGGAATCCTGGGCTCTTGTGCTATTTATTTTAAATATTTTCTGGTACTTTAATTATTTTCTCTCCCTTTTCCCCAAGAATTAATATTTAGATTTTACTGAGAGATTGTGTAACTGAGAAGGGGGAATCCTGGGCTCTCGTGCAATTTAATTTAAACATTTTCTTGTATTTTAATTAATTATTTTCTCTTCTCCCCAGGGATTTGAATTTTGAAGACTGCAACGGGACTCGGAATCCTTGGACAAGGGGCTTTTCTCCAGAGGAGGATGGATGGACTGAAGCCTGTTCTATAGGCCGCATGTGAGTTGTTGTCTCTTTATTAACCTGATCCAGGTTTAATTTTAATCTCGCTTCCTCGGATGAACCAGTTCTGGTCGATTGTGGGGTGTGGGGGGCTGGAGTTTGAAACCCTGGGGTTAAAATATCCCGGCTTTGCAATTAGTCGCAAACACGTTAACCCTTTGGTGCGTGGCAGAGTAAATTATGTATGAAACTGTCTATAAGTTTGCTTTAAATCTAAAATAACAGGGGTCGGAGACAGAGCAATGAACCTAATTGTTGAATAAAATTCACAGAGGCCTTTACAATTCAGTTAACAGATGTTCAGATTTTCATTTCATCCTCTCCACAGCTTTTCCCCCATTCTGTCTATTTCTCTCTGCTTTTCTCTCCATTTCCTTCCTCTCTCTGCCTCTCTTTATTCTCTCTCTCTCCCTCTTTTTCCCAGGAATTAATATTTAGTTGGACAATCTCTCAGTAAAACCTGGAAAGGGGCAATCCTGGGATTTTGTGCTGTGTAATTTTCATTCTGGGTGTCCCGGGGGGTTTGATTTCACTGTCTCAGCCCCTCTCTGCCTCACTCTCTCTCTCTCTCTCTGTATAAACTTTTCCCAAATTACAAAACACTCAACACAGCTGACTGCACCTTGTGGGATCTTGCTGGGGATTTTGTTTTAAAAGGGGTGTTTTCTCAGAGGCAGTTTAAACCTTTCAGGGGACTGCGGGGAAGTCTCCAGACTTGGGACAACACACACACAGGGTTGGGGGCTGGGGTTGGCGGGCGGGGAGGTGGGCAGTCAGGTATACTGGTATTCTGGGAGACTGATATTCCCAACAAGGGCCAGAGGTCTCAGTGCTGAAACATATTAAACTGTTCAAACAGAGGCAGGCAGAAAGCCATGAGGCTTCAGAGCTCCCTGTAGATGCAAAGGTAACTCTGTCAAAAAGTAGCCACATGTGAAGTGGAAACACCTTCCCTCAGCTTGTTACACACTGACCTTTCCACAACCCCAACATGTTTACAAACACTCGCTGCAGTTTCTGCAAACTTTGTATCAAACTGCCTCCCACTCTGCTCAATACTGACCCCCTCTCAACCTGGCACTGAACGAGTGTCTGAATTGAGACAGAGACACACAGACAGAGGTTTTAAAGTTGAAAGTTTTAAAGTTTGATTATTAGTGTCACAAGTAAGGCTTACATTAACACTGCAATGAAGTGACTGAGAGAGACAGAGACACACAGAGACAGAGACATAGATAAAGAGACAGAAAGAGACAGAGAGGATATTTAAAGTTTGTTTATTCGTGTCACAAGTAAGGCTTACATTAACGCTGCAGTTACTGAGAGAGACAGAAAGAGAGAGTTTTTAAAGTTGAAAGATTTAAAGTTTATTTCTTAGTGTCACAAGGCTTACATTAACACTGCAATGAAGTTAGTGAGAAAGACAGAGATAGAGGGAGCATCCAGAGTGGGTTCAGTAACACATTTATTGATCAGATATCTCTCTCTGTGACTCTTTAGCGATGAGACATTCAGCCAGGATGGTTTCACTGACCCTCTTCAGCAGGCAGATATTCCCAAATCCAGCCCAGGTCTCAGACACACACACACACCACTCACACATTCCCTCTGCTCTGTCCAAGGGAATATTTTAATCCAGGAATTTCTATTTTATATTTACAGGGTGAGGGGGGGGGGAGAAACTCAACTCAAAAATCCTGCAGTCTCTCCAAGCTGCTTTTAAATTTCAATTAAAACCCTGGGCCACATGGGAAGCTGCAGAGATTGGGAAACTTACCAAACCCAGTTTGTGTGTGTGAGTGTCTGCAGCTTTTGTGTCTTTGAACTTGCGAGGGTGCCAGGGGGAGAATGTCACTGTCTTCACCTCTCTCTCTGCCTCTCTGTATAAAAAAAATCACCAAATTAAACCACACTCAATAATGCGACCATACACAATTAATTATCAAATATCTGTCTCTCTCGCTTTATCTCTGTCTCTCCCCGTCTCTCTCTCTCCCCGTCTCTCTCTCTCCCTGTCTCTTCTCGAGCAGAAACAGATGGAGACAGAGAGGCAGGGAGAGAGAGGAAGAGGGAGGGATGGAAACAGCTGGAGTTGTGGATTAGATGCAGGGGGAGAGACACAGGCTGTTAGAGGGAGGGGGGGTTTCAGTGAGGGACAGGGTCTCCAGTTTAATTCTGAGGGTCCTGAGAGAGGGATTTCACTGTCTCAGCCCCTCTCTGGCTCCCTCACTCTGTATAAACAATTCCCAAATTTACAAAATGCTCAACACAGCTGACTGCACTTTGTGGGATCTTGCTGTGCACCACAGGGATTTTAGTTTTAAAAAGGGTTACTTTTAAGAGGGAGTTCCGGCCTTTCTGGAGATTTGGGATGATGCAGACACACACACACACAGACACACACAGGGTAGTGAGTGGGGAAGGGGGCTCACAGCAGGCGAGAGAGTGGGGGGGAGGGGGGGTGGGGGGAGGACTGTATCCCATCTGATTCAGGTTCACATTGCTGCTGCTACTGTGGGATCTTGCTGTGCACCACAGGGATTTTAGTTTTAAAAAGGGTTACTTTTAAGAGGGAGTTCCGGCCTTTCTGGAGATTTGGGATGATGCAGACACACACACACAGACACACACAGGGTAGTGAGTGGGGAAGGGGGCTCACAGCAGGCAAGAGAGTGGGGGAGGGGTGGGGGGAGGACTGTGTCCCATCTGATTCAGGTTCACATTGCTGCTGCTACTGTGGGATCTTGCTGTGCACACACTGGGCCTGTGGCCTTTGCCTGCACAGCAACAGCGCCCACACTTTTTATTTTCAAACAAAATCTGGCTCAGGGACCGCAAAGTGGGTTCAAGGAAAAAGCTTGAAAAGGGGTCGGGTAAATTCAAGCACTTTAATCACCGAGGCATCGTAGGCTCTGGAGCAAGTGCTGGGGAATGGGAGGAGGATAGATTGGGATTTGATGGCCAGCATGGAGCTGGTGGGCCGAAGGGCCTGTTTCTGTGCTGTGTGACTCCAGATTCTTTTCTCTCTCTCTTTTCCCAGGAATTTCTATTTGGATGGGGGGGGGGTATAGAATTTCTCTGTCTCTCCAGTGTTCTTACCAATCCCAGCACCCCTCCCCTCTCTCTCTCCCCAGACATTCCTGTCTATATTTCATCTTTCAATAAAATGTTTAAGAAAACACCAATGTGAATTGTTGTCAATTTAATTTGGGAAGAGAGAGAGAGAGAGGAGTGGATCCCATTTCCCACACACTCTCCTGCAGTCCTCACCCACAACATTTATTTAATCTGGCCCTCACCAGGTTGTGTGTGTGGGATCTTGCTGTGCACGCAGGTGGGTCTGGCTCCCTATTCCTCGCACTGTGACCGTGAGCAGAACTTTAAACAGGAAAGATTGAGGGGAAGGAGAAGGGTTGGGGAGGCGGAGGAGGCAGAGAGAGAGAGATAGAGAAATGGAGGGAGAGCTAAACAGAGAGTGGGTCGGGGGGTGTGAGAGGGTCTCAGGAGGGGCAGGGGGAAAGAGACACAGAGTCTGGGGGTGTCCTCCTCCACTGTGGGACTGGCAGTGGGATCTTGCTGTGCAGAATTACCTTCATTGTCATTTGAATCATTCATTCATTGACTAAGGGAGGGTGGGTGTGTGATTATAAATATTGTTACCACTCTGAGGTGATGTTTCCCTCTGCGCTATTTTGTAACCCCCTAAAGGGATACACCTCGCCTCGTAATCTTAAATAAGTGTGTGTGAGACAGGAGGAAGCGACTGGTTTTAGACATTCAATCCCTACAGTGCAGAAGGAGGTCATTCGGCCCATCTAGTCTGTACCGACCACAATCCCACCCAGGCCCTATTCCCGTAACCCCACACTTTTAACCTGCTAATCCCCCTGACACTGGGGTCAATTTAACACGGCCAATCCACCGAACCCGCACAGCTTTGGACTGTGGGAGAAATTGGTAAATTAAAGCAAGATCTGACACTCTCTCCATCAGGAACAACCAAACAGGTCTTTAATTTAGACTGGGTGACAACCTTATTAAAACAATGAACAAACTGAATAAACTCCCCAGTAGAATGCTGTTCCAAGGACAAGACTCACTCAGGAATAATGAAATAAATCATTACAGAATAGAGTCACCCTCGAATAACCAGGCGTCTGTTGGAAGTGTGAACTTGCTTCTGCTGCTTGGGTCTGGAATACTTTCTGAGTTGGTTTCTGCTTCTATTTAGATGGTGATGTGATGAAGCTGTATATATTACTGCAGGATTCAGTATCAGACTCTCCCCCCTTCAATCTAAAGAGGCAGCAAGGTCGCTCCCTCCCCGTTATTTCCCCCTGTCCCGGGTTTAAATACCCAGAATTTCCTCACAGTATTCCTGCAATTTGAGTGGCTTGAGGCTGTCACCAACGCCCCAATTTGAATGCAATTGGTTGTGTGCTTTTGAGAGCTTGTTTTAAAATCATTGGTCCAGTTCAAAGCCTGTTTTGCTCTGCTGGGACTCTGGCTGCTGCTTTGGACACAAATGTTGTAAAGTTGTGTTCTGCAGCCTGCTTTCTGCAGTTTAAAATCCCCAGCACAGAGACACAGGCTTTCTAAAGACACAACGCTGGATGGTTCGTTTTGGTTTTCTCAGCATTTCTTTTCAATATTTACATTTGTCAAACACCACATTTTTAACCTGATATACGCAACTTCATAACAATATTAGACAGGGAGAGAGAGATCGGGAGAGACAGAGAGAAAGTCACACAAAGAGAGAGAGAGACAGGGAGACAGAGAGAGAGAGAGAGTCACATGGAGTAATGAGGATGGGGCCTGGATGGGAATGTGGTTGGTGTAGACCTGATGGGCCGAATGGCCTCCTTCTGTACTGTAGGATTCTGTGATTCTGTAATGGGGGCTGCGTGCGGTGTGAGGGGAGGGTGGAAGGGGACAGGGGGTGGGGGCAGCACTGGTTCCCTTTTCCCCCCTCCCTCCTCCCAGGCCCTGTCCGGGAGGTTTCGGGGCTGGAGGGGATTGTTCTGGTGAACTGGCCGGGGCCTGGGGAACCTGTTCTTTGTCCAGGATGTATAATGCAGCCTCTGTGACCAGGCCTCAATCCCAGGCCTAACCTCAGGAAGGCTTTTGCATTTTGCTCCTTTTCCAAACAGTGCCTGTGTTTAAATCGATGGGACTCGACGGTCGAATAAAACCTGCAGCAGTCACTTTAATACAAAGAACAGCACAGCACAGGAACAGGTCCTTTGGCCCTCCAAGCCTGCGCCGATCATGTTTACCTATCGAGACCAATGGCCTGTATCCCTCTCTACCCCGTTTGTTCATGTGTCTATCCAGATAAGTCTTAAATGTCACTAATGTATCTGCCCCAACCACCTCACTTGGCAGCGCATTCCAGGCCCCCACCACCCTCTGTGTAAAAACCTTCCCCGCACATCTCCACTCAACCTTTCCCCCCTTATCTTGAACTTGTTCCCCCTTGTAATTATCATTTCTGTCCTGGGAAAAAGCTCCCAACTGTTTATCCTCGCCACACCCCTCATAATTTTATAAACTTCCAGCTGGTCGTCCCTCAGCCTCCGTCTTTCCAGGGAGAACAATCCCAGTTTATTCAATCAATCCTCACAGCCAATACCCTCCATACCAGGCAACATCCTGGTCAACCCTTTCATTGGATTTGGGATGTGATTGTGGGTTTTCCTGCTATATCTCTTTCTCTTCAATCTTTCTCCCGTGATTGTGAGTTATCAGGGAGGGAGAGAGAGAGAGAGAGAGAAAGGGATGGTAACAGAGAGAGAGGGAGAGAGGGCAAAGGCAGAGGGGCAGGGAGAGGAGAGAGATTGGAGGGGAGTGGGTTAGAGGGGGGCGGGGGGGGGGGGGAGCCTCCGCTGTGCACTCACAGCCCAGCAGCTCCCCAGTCTCTGGTTCGGTGCATTAACCCACTCTGGTGCATTAACAGGCGCCAGAGTGTGGCGACTAGGAGAATTTCACAGTAACTTCATTGCAGTGTTAATGTAAGCCTTACTTGTGACTAAGAAATAAACTTTACTTTACTCTGAGATAAAGACCCTCACTCACAGCCTCCCAGAAGGTGGGATTTAGAAACAGCGACTGTGTAACTGAGGCTGAATCTGTGCTGTTGTGTTTGAAAATACATTGCAGTGAGAGAGAGATCTGGCTTTGCAGGAGGAGCTTCCCTCCCCATTTCCCCACGGAAATCACTGAGAAATAGCAAGCGTGGCCCACAACACGTCATTATTTGAAACGGTCAGACAGAAACTTATCAGAGAGAGCATTTTAATCCCCATTCATCCCCAGACGGAGAAACAGAGCAGAGATCAGGACAGATTATCCAGAGTAGGAGAGACCGGGGCAGAGATGGGGTTTGGATATATATAGATCTGGGGGGAAAGCAAAAGAGACACAGAGGGGGCTGGACAGGTTCAGAGATAGAGGCAGAGAAACAGGCAGAGAGAAAGAAACAGCGAGAGACAGAGGGAATGGGAGAGGTGTGACTGTGCTCGAAGTGGAAGGTTCCCTGTTCATATTGAATGTACAAACAGCCCCAATCCTGGAGTGACTTGTCATTATTTTTATTTGGGGTGGGGGAAGAGATGGAGGGGGGGAGCAAGGGAGAGAGAGGGAGAAGTGTGGTTCCCTCATTGCCCACTCACTTTAGCCCAATCCTCACTTAAAAATCACTTTGTATCTGGCCCTGCCCAGACTGTGTGTGTGGGATCTTGCTGTGCCCTCCTCCCCGCCCCATATTCCCTGCACTGTGACAGCGCCCCACACTTTAAACATGAAAAGATGGAGAGGAAGGAGGGTGGGGTAGAGAGAGAGGAACAGAGAATGGGTGGGGAGTGTGGGGGGGCTCAGGGGAGGGGGGGTAGGGGGATAGAGACAGAGTCTCTGGGGGTGGGGGGTGTCCTCCTGCAGTGTGGGACTCCCTGTGGGATCCTGATTGCAGCATTCCCAGTCTCTCTCTCTCTCTCACTGTGAAGCACTCGGGAGGGAGAGGGAGCTGAAATTCAAATTCCTGAGCCTGGGGGAAAGGCTTGTTCTCAATCCCAGAGTCCTGCTTGTGTTTTTAGACAGGGCGCTGGGATTTGTGGGTGTGGATGGAGAAGATTGTTCTGTTTAACTGGGGGGTGGGAGAGAGGGGGGTTCGTTCTTTCTACCTGAGGAATAATGCAGCCTCTGTGACTAGACCTCACTTCACGGCCTAAATCTCAGCAGCACTTTTGCATTCGCTTAATTCCCCAACAGGGTTTAAGTGACTGAATTCAATGGTTCAATAAAATGTGAAGCAGCCGCTTCAGGGTGGGATTGTGGATTTTCCAGCTCCCGCCCCCTTCTCATTTCCCTTTTGATTGTGAGTTTTATTTTAAACGGTCAGACAGAAACTTAGAGAGAGCATTTCAATCCAGATTCGCCTCGAGATAGAGAAACAGAGCAGAGATCAGGACAGGTTATCCAGAGACAGGAGCAGAGACGGGGTATTGGACAGATAGAGATCTGGGGGGGAAGTGTGGAAGAGACGGAGAGGGAGAAACAGAGTGAGGGGAGAGAGGTGACTGATAGAAGTGGGAACTTCATTGGGGTCTCCTGTGTTTATTCACTGGCCTGTCTCTGGAGTAAAGCCCCCAGAATGCTTTGAAGTGTTTAATAAATTCAATATCGGGACAGTCAGGAGGCAGTTGGAAGTTCATTGCATTTGAAACGTGTTCCCATTTTGTCAGGGTTTAATAATGAGGAGGTGAAAATGAATGTTTCCCCCACCTCCCCCAGTGAGATTGTGAATTTCAGCAAGTCCTGGGATCTTGCTGTGCCTTTTATTGTTTTTAAATCAGCTTTTGTTTTGTGTTTAATCAAATTTCACTTTATTTTCTCTTTCTCTCTTCCAAGGAGAATTCCTTTGGAAACTTTGGCGATGCAGAGAGCGAATAGTTTTGCCGTGAGGAATCCTCGGACAAGAGCTATAACCAGAGAGAAAAATATTAATAAAAGTCCCCGTGTCTTGGTCGTTCATTTTTATTCACAGATAGACTGGTGGGGCTTTTACACGGAGGGTTAGTGGTCTGTGTGTCAGGGGGAGGGGGTATTCCCAGTGATCCCTGCTCCAATGTAATCCCAGATTTCAATCCCTCTCCCTGAAGCTCTGTCTGTGCAACTCCCCCATCCTCAGAACTGTTTCTCCACATCTTTCCAATCCCTGTCTCTCCCCATCCTTTATACCTCAGCCTCTCAAAATGGCAGCATCTTTCTCCCTTTTCTCTCATTCTCTCTATCTTTCACTCTCTCTCTGAAACTTTGTCACTGTCTTGCCAAAGCCCCACTTTCTATTTATCTCGACATCTCACTTTGTATCTCAGCCTCTCTGCACATCTCTCTCTCCCTCTCTGTGGATCATTTTATCTCAATCACAGCAGCCTCCTCTCCATCTCTCTCTCGCTCTATCTATCTCTGCTCCCTCTCTGACTCATTCTGTCTGAAGTACAGCAGCATTCTCTCTATCTCCATCTTTTCACAGTAACTTCATTGCAGTGTTAATGTAAGCCTACTTGTGACGAATAAAATTTGAACTTTAACTCTGCTTCTCTGTCTTATCTCTCTAGCTATCTGCTTGACTCTCTCTATCTCTCTCTGCTTCCCCCTCTCTCTATCTCTGCCTCCCCCTGACTCAGTCTGTTTGAATTAAAGTAGCATCCTCTGTCTCTATATCTCTATCTGTTCTCTGCTTCCCTCTCTCTGTGAATCATTGTCTGAATCACAGCAGATTCCTCACTAACTCCATCTCTATATCTCTGTCTCTTATCTCTGCTCCCTCCCTTCTCTGTGAATCAATGTCTGAATTACAGTCGCATCCTATCTCCATCTCTATATCTCTCTGCCTCTTATCTCTCTCTGTATCTGATCTCTGCTTCCCTCTCTCTGTGAATCATTCTGTCTGAATTACAGTAGCATTCTCTCTAACTCCATCTCTATATCTCTCTGCTTCTCTGCCTCTTATCTCCCTCTCTGCTCTC
Source organism: Mustelus asterias (assembly GCF_964213995.1). Lineage (NCBI taxonomy): Eukaryota > Metazoa > Chordata > Chondrichthyes > Carcharhiniformes > Triakidae > Mustelus > Mustelus asterias. Next base: position 61,079 of record NW_027591158.1, on the reverse strand, counting down.
TCGTGGGGGACGGGCCAGATCACGGGTTTGCTGTTCACAAGCAGCAAAGGCCCAGGAACGCAGAGGGAGGGAATCGGGGGCAATTCAGAGGGATTCAGCACTGCTGAAAGGGGGGAGTGTGTAATACAGGGGCTTGTTCAGAGCCAGGGGCTATTAGACAGAGAGGGAAGGGGCTGGTGGGGGAGGCTGTTGTACAAGAGGGGGGAATATTATAACACAGGCTGACCAGAGTCAGGGGTTATCAGAGAAAGGGGGCAATTGAGGGGGGGGGGGGGAATCAGACAGGGGGTCTGTTGTACAGGATGGGGGTGCGGGATGTTATAACACAGGCTGCTCAGTGTCAGGGGAATTAGTCGTTTGAACGTTAATGTTTAAAATGGGCAGAGTTTCCACATCCAACTCCACCAGGAGCTGTTTACAGGGGGGTGGTGGACGGGGATAGATGTGTGGTGGGGGGGGGGGGTTACTAATTAGAAGGGGGGGGATCTGTCAGTCCAGAGGCTGTTCACAGGGAGGGAGTGGGAATTTGCCAGGTTGAGAGGGGTGGGGGGAAAGAGGGGAACTTAGAGGGATATTCAGCCGGGGGGCTTTGAAGATGGTTTGGGCAGTGGGGGAGCGGGGTACGGGGCTCAGAGGGAACGATCGGGAGATTTAGAGGGATTGTGAGGAGGGACAACAGATTTGGCTGGAGTGGGGGGGGGGGGGGGGAATTGGGATTGGAGAGATTGGGCAGAGAGGATCAGGGGGAGGGGCAGAGAGGATCGGGAGGAGGGGCAGAGAGAGATTGGGCAGAGGGGAGGTTCAGAGGTGTTTAAGTGGAGGGACTGAGAGTGGGTTTGGGCAGTGGGGATTTAAAGGGGGTTTTGGGGGGTGGGGAACCTGGAGGGGAGAGGGGAATTTGGGGGTGAGAGATTGAGTGCGGCAGGTTTAGGATTGGGAGTGGGTTCAGGAGTCGGGGGGCGGGCAGTCGGGGGGCGGGCAGTCGGGGGGCGGGCAGTCGGGGGGCGGGCAGTCGGGGGGCGGGCAGTCGGGGGGCGGGCAGTCGGGGGCGGGCAGTCGGGGGGGCGGGCAGTCGGGGGGCGGGCAGTCGGGGGGCGGGCAGTCGGGGGCGGGCAGTCGGGGGGCGGGCAGTCGGGGGGCGGGCAGTCGGGGGGCGGGCAGTCGGGGGGCGGGCAGTCGGGGGGCGGGCAGTCGGGGGCGGGCAGTCGGGGGGCGGGCAGTCGGGGGGCGGGCAGTCGGGGGGCGGGCAGTCGGGGGGCGGGCAGTCGGGGGGCGGGCAGTCGGGGGGCGGGCAGTCGGGGGGCGGGCAGTCGGGGGGCGGGCAGTCGGGGGGCGGGCAGTCGGGGGGCGGGCAGTCGGGGGGCGGGCAGTCGGGGGCGGGCAGTCGGGGGGCGGGCAGTCGGGGGCGGGCAGTCGGGGGGCGGGCAGTCGGGGGGCGGGCAGTCGGGGGGCGGGCAGTCGGGGGGCGGGCAGTCGGGGGGCGGGCAGTCGGGGGGCGGGCAGTCGGGGGGCGGGCAGTCGGGGGCGGGCAGTCGGGGGGCGGGCAGTCGGGGGGCGGGCAGTCGGGGGGCGGGCAGTCGGGGGCGGGCAGTCGGGGGGCGGGCAGTCGGGGGGCGGGCAGTCGGGGGCGGGCAGTCGGGGGCGGGCAGTCGGGGGGCGGGCAGTCGGGGGGCGGGCAGTCGGGGGGCGGGCAGTCGGGGGGCGGGCAGTCGGGGGGCGGGCAGTCGGGGGGGCGGGCAGTCGGGGGGCGGGCAGTCGGGGGGCGGGCAGTCGGGGGGCGGGCAGTCGGGGGGGGCGGGCAGTCGGGGGGGGGCGGGCAGTCGGGGGGGGCGGGCAGTCGGGGGGCGGGCAGTCCGGGGGGGGGGCAAGCGGGGGGGGCAAGCGGGGGGGGGGGCAAGCGGGGGGGGGGGCAAGCGGGGGGGGCAATGCCCAGGGGCGGGGGGGGCAATGCCCAGGAGGGGGCAATGCCCAGGGGCGGGGGGGCAATGCCCAGGAGGGGGGGGCAAAGCCCAGGAGGGGGGGGGGGCAAAGCCCAGGAGGGGGGGGGCAAAGCCCAGGAGGGGGGGGGCAAAGCCCAGGAGGGGGGGGGGCAAAGCCCAGGAGGGGGGGGGGGCAAAGCCCAGGAGGGGGGGGGGGGGCAAAGCCCAGGAGGGGGGGGGGGCAAAGCCCAGGAGGGGGGGGGGGGGCAAAGCCCTGGAGGGGGGGGGGCAAAGCCCTGGAGGGGGGGGCAAAGCCCAGGAGGGGGGGCAAAGCCCAGGAGGGGGGGGGGCAAAGCCAGGAGGGGGGGGGGCAAAGCCCAGGAGGGGGGGGGGGCAAAGCCCAGGAGGGGGGGCAAAGCCCAGGAGGGGGGGGCAAAGCCCAGGAGGGGGGGGGCAAAGCCCAGGAGGGGGGGGGCAAAGCCCAGGAGGGGGGGGGGGCAAAGCCCAGGAGGGGGGGGGGGCAAAGCCCAGGAGGGGGGGGGCAAAGCCCAGGAGGGGGGGGGCAAAGCCCAGGAGGGGGGGGGCAAAGCCCAGGAGGGGGGGGGCAAAGCCCAGGAGGGGGGGGGGCAAGCCCAGGAGGGGGGGGGGGCAAAGCCAGGAGGGGGGGGGGGCAAAGCTCAGGAGGGGGGGGGGAAGATTGAGACAGAGAGAAAGACAGAGACAGAGAGAGAGACAGAGAGAGAGACAGAGAGAGAGACAGAGAGAGAGACAGAGAGAGAGACAGAGAGAGAGACAGAGAGAGAGACAGAGAGAGAGACAGAGGCAGAGAGACAGAGAGAGAGAGACAGAGAGAGAGAGACAGAGAGAGAGAGACAGAGAGAGAGAGACAGAGAGAGAGAGACAGAGAGAGAGAGACAGAGAGAGAGAGACAGAGAGAGAGACAGAGAGAGAGACAGAGAGAGAGACAGAGAGAGAGACAGAGGCAGAGAGACAGAGAGAGAGAGACAGAGAGAGAGAGACAGAGAGAGAGACAGAGAGAGAGAGAGACAGAGAGAGAGACAGAGAGAGAGACAGAGAGAGGGACAGAGAGAGAGAGACAGAGAGAGAGAGACAGAGAGAGAGAGACAGAGAGAGAGAGACAGAGAGAGAGAGACAGAGAGAGAGAGACAGAGAGAGAGACAGAGAGAGAGACAGAGAGAGAGAGACAGAGAGAGAGAGACAGAGAGAGAGAGAGACAGAGAGAGACAGAGAGAGAGACAGAGAGAGAGACAGAGAGAGACACAGAGAGAGAGAGACAGAGAGAGACACAGAGAGAGAGACAGAGAGAGAGAGAGAGAGACAGAGAAAGAGAGAGAGAGAAAGAGAGAGAGAGAGAGAGACAGAAAGGGAGAGAAAGGGAGAGAGAGAGAAAGATTGAGAGAGAGAGATAGAGAGACAGAGAGAAACAGAGAGAGAGAAAGACACAGAGAGAGAGAGAGAGAGAGATTGAGAGAAAGATTTCGAGAGAGAAAGATTTAGAGAGAGAAAGATTTAGAGAGAGAAAGATTTAGAGAGAGAAAGACAGAGAGATTGAGAGAGAGAAAGGTTGAGAGAGAGAAAGATGGAGAGGGAGATTGAGAGGAGGCTGCAAACAGAGAGAAAAGCAGGGCTGAGGCGGGAAAGGTGTAGACAGAAAGTGAAGAGGTTCATACTCACCATCGCACATGTTTTCCCTCGGTGATCTCTCCAACTCCTTCCATCCCCTCTCCCATGGTGGGGGAGACAGATCCTTGGCCAGGGGTTTTGTGCTGGGAAAGGGGGGGTTAAAATATCAGAGCTGGAACTCCATGCAAGCACACACTGACTCACTCACTCACAAAGACACAGCTTACCTGATACTTACCAACCCACGTGTAGAGAGAGACTGGACAATGCATCGCCAGCCTTTTTATAACCTCACTGAGTCCCACACCTCCCCAATCAATCCTTATCCAACCACATCTCCTACACCTCACCTGAACACACCTCCTCCAGGTATGGGCCAGTCCAACACCAACCTGTCTCTGAGTGTGTGGGGGGTGTTTGTGTGTGTGGGGGTTAGTGAGCACCAGGCAAATGGTTTATCCCAAGGCTCTCCCTCCCCCCCCACTCCCAGCTTCACATCACCAGCACTGGGAGCTGAGAGAAGATGGCTTTCAATTAACTCGCAGCCCTGCACTGCCAGAGAGAGAGAGAGGCCAGGTCTGAATGTGGATTGTACAACTTGTTCATCCAGGACTCCATCGGCTACAGGTTTGCACCCTTTGCTGATTCTTGCAAAATTCACTTTTCCTTAAGTTGCCTGAACTGAAACAATATCTTGCAAAGTTCTTTGTTGCTGCATTTACAACTCCCACTTCTGATTTACAATCTGTCTGTCCGGGTGTCTGAATGTGTGTGTGTGGTTAATGATTCACCAGAGATCAGAGCTGCAACATAAAGCGTTTAAACTGTTTTTTAAACAGAAGCACTGGCTGGGGGAGGGGAGGGAGAGAATGAGAGTGAAGTTTCTGTCTGATAAATGCTGTAAGTGTGTCTTTAACCAGCAGCTCTGCAGAGAGACAGATGCAGGATTTTAAACTCTCTGGGAGCTGCACGCAGGGACTCACACACACACACACACACACAGATAGACATCAGCTCCTGTTTCACACCAACAACCAGGCTGGAGTCGATGCAGCTAATTTCCATCCAGAAATGTACTTGATGCATGAAGTCAGTGAGGGCTCCATTCCCATGACTTCCCATTCAGTCCAATCCAGCTCAGTTTGTTGGAATGCAGTGTGGGAGCCTCTGAGGGAGTTCACACACTGAGTTAGATTCACAATCTTCATTTCCTATCAAACACTCTCCAGTGTGTTTGAGTTGCACAGATCAGATTGAGCTGGGCACAGACAAGACCACAGCAGATCAGCCAGAGTGACCCCCCCCCCCCATCCTGGATCTACTGGTTACTGTTTTAACCAGGGTCTGGAGCAGGTCCAGGAGAACATCCCCCCCCACTCACCCACCCCCTCCACACTTTACAGCCTTCTGGACTCAAGATTCAGTCCAACAGTTTCAGAGAGTGAACTCTCAGCCCGTTCTGCTTCTTTTTCTTTGCTTGTTTCATTTTTCTTTCTTTCAGTCGGCAGCCCCCCTGCTCCAGACACAGCTTCTGTTTCTCTGTTCCTTCTCTCGCTCCATCTCCATTCCCTTTGGCTCGGGGGGGGGGGGTTCACTTTTCTCTCATTCAATCTCTCCTGTCTTCCACCCTCTCACAGACCTTCCTTTAGTCCCTGTCCCACCCGCCCCTTTCTCCAAACCTGTTACATTTCGAACTTTCCCCAGTTCACAGGAAAGGTCACAGAGCTGAAATGTTAACTCTGTTTCTCTCTCTCTCTCTGCACAGATGCTGCCGAACCTGCTGAGTTTAATTCCAGCATTTCCCTGTTTTTCTAAGATTTCACAGAATAGTGTTGGTGCAGGAGGCCATTTGGCCCATCGTGTCTGCACCAGCTCTCCAATGTGCTGTTAAATCAGAGATTGGTGTAAAACTGGGATCTGTTCCTGACTGAGAGCGAAACGGCAGCTTTACATTTCCAGACTGAAAATAACTGGCCAATATTTAGTGCAGATTGTTCCCAGTTCCTTGCTTGTGGTCTATCCCTAACTGCCCTTGAACTGAGCAGCTTGCTTGCTGGGCCATTCCAGAGTCAACCACATCGTGTGGACCTAGATTCACATGAAAGACTTACAGGTCCTACCAGACCTGCTGAGATTTTCCAGCATCCTCTGGTCTTATTCTGGAGTCGGATAAATTCCTTCTCTAAAGGGCATCGGGGAACCAAATGGGTTTTAACGGCAATGGTTTCATGGTCATCACCAGGCCTTTAATGACAGTTTTTTATTGAATTGAGATTTCACTATTTGCTGTGGTGTGATTGGAAGCTGGCTGCCCAGTGCATTACCCTCGGACTCTGGGCTCCCAGTCCAGTGACAACACCACCACACCATCAGATTGAGAGTATCTGTGTGATAGTCCCCAGTCTACCACTTTCAGGCCGGTCTCAATATGTTTAAAATAAACCGTTTTAAAATAAATCAATTCGAGTCTACATTAAATACGAGTTGGAGGAATTCACAGGAGCCTGGGGCAGTTTTCTAACACATTACCATCTTTCTATAGATAAGGAATCAAGTATTGTACACAATACTCCAGATGTGGTCTCTCCAATGCCTTGCACAATGGAAACATACGTGAATTTAGAAGAATGAGAGATCAAATTGACAAGATGATAAAAGGTACGGATAAAGTAGACGTGGAGAGGATGCTTCCTCTTGTGGGACATTCTAGGACGAGAGATCACAGTCTTAGGATAAGGGGCAGCAAATTTAAAACAGAGTTGAGGAGAAACTACTTCTCCCAAAGGGTTGTGAATCTGTGGAACTCGCTACCCCAATGAGCGGAGGAGGCTGGGACAGTGAGTAAATTTAAGGAGGGGCTAGACAGATTTTTAATTGGTGATGGGTTGAAGGGTTATGGGGAGAAGGCAGGAAAATGGGGATGAGGAGCATATCAGCCATGATGGAATGACGGAACGGACTCGATGGGCCAAATGGCCTAATTGTGCTCCTATTTCTGAGGAATTTCTGACCCGTCCTATTTAATAATTCATTCCCTCGTCATAAATGGTAACATTTTATGACATTTCTAATTAATTGCTGTACTTGTATATTAGCCCCTTTTGATTCATGCCCAAGGACGGCCCAATCCCTCTGTCCCTCAGAATGTTGTGATCTCGCACCATTTAGTTATTAAGTGTATTTTATATTCATCAGGCCAAAATGTACATTTTCACATCCGCCCACATTAAACACAATTTGGCGAAGCTTTGCCAATTCACTGAACTATTTATGTCCCTTCATCGTCCCCTTACATCCTCATCACCATTTATTTTCCAATCTATCGTTGTGTCATCAGCAAACTTAACATCCATTTCTGCTCTGTGACATATCACTGTGTAATCTAACAATTAATCCAGTTCCCCTGGATTACTGCTCTGTAACATATCACTGTGTAATCTAACAATTAACCCAGTTCCCCTGGATTACTGCTCTGTGACATATCACTGTGTAATCTAACAATTACTCCAGTTCCCCTGGATTACTGCTCTGTAACATATCACTGTGTAATCTAACAATTACTCCAGTTCCCCTGGATTACTGCTCTGTAACATATCACTGTGTAATCTAACAATTAATCCAGTTCCCCTGGATTACTGCTCTGTAACATATCACTGTGTAATCTAACAATTAATCCAGTTCCCCTGGATTACTGCTCTGTAACATATCACTGTGTAATCCAACAATTAATCCAGTTCCCCTGGATTACTGCTCTGTAACATATCACTGTGTAATCTAACAATTAATCCAGTTCCCCTGGATTACTGCTCTGTAACATATCACTGTGTAATCTAACAATTAATCCAGTTCCCCTGGATTACTGCTCTGTGACATATCACTGTGTAATCCAACAATTAATCCAGTTCCCCTGGATTACTGCTCTGTAACATATCACTGTGTAATCTAACAATTAATCCAGTTCCCCTGGATTACTGCTCTGTGACATATCACTGTGTAATCTAACAATTAATCCAGTTCCCCTGGATTACTGGTCTGTAACATATCACTGTGTAATCTAACAATTAATCCAGTTCCCCTGGATTACTGCTCTGTAACATATCACTGTGTAATCTAACAATTAATCCAGTTCCCCTGGATTACTGCTCTGTAACATATCACTGTGTAATCCAACAATTAATCCAGTTCCCCTGGATTACTGCTCTGTGACATATCACTGTGTAATCCAACAATTAATCCAGTTCCCCTGGATTACTGCTCTGTGACATATCACTGTGTAATCTAACAATTAATCCAGTTCCCCTGGATTACTGCTCTGTAACATATCACTGTGTAATCCAACAATTAATCCAGTTCCCCTGGATTACTGCTCTGTGACATATCACTGTGTAATCTAACAATTAATCCAGTTCTCCTGGATTACTGCTCTGTAACATATCACTGTGTAATCTAACAATTAATCCAGTTCCCCTGGATTACTGCTCTGTAACATATCACTGTGAAATCTAACAATTAATCCAGTTCCCCTGGATTACTGCTCTGTGACATATCACTGTGTAATCTAACAATTAATCCAGTTCCCCTGGATTACTGCTCTGTGACATATCACTGTGTAATCTAACAATTAATCCAGTTCACCTGGATTACTGCTCTGTGACATATCACTGTGTAATCTAACAATTAATCCAGTTCCCCTGGATTACTGCTCTGTGACATTTCACTGTGTAATCTAACAATTAATCCAGTTCCCCTGGATTACTGCTCTGTGACATATCACTGTGTAATCTAACAATTAATCCAGTTCCCCTGGATTACTGCTCTGTGACATATCACTGTGTAATCTAACAATTAATCCAGTTCCCCTGGATTACTGCTCTGTAACATATCACTGTGTAATCCAACAATTAATCCAGTTCCCCTGGATTACTGCTCTGTAACATATCACTGTGTAATCTAACAATTAATCCAGTTCCCCTGGATTACTGCTCTGTAACATATCACTGTGTAATCTAACAATTAATCCAGTTCCCCTGGATTACTGCTCTGTGACATATCACTGTGTAATCTAACAATTAATCCAGTTCTCCTGGATTACTGCTCTGTAACATATCACTGTGTAATCTAACAATTAATCCAGTTCTCCTGGATTACTGCTCTGTAACATATCACTGTGTAATCTAACAATTAATCCAGTTCTCCTGGATTACTGCTCTGTAACATATCACTGTGTAATCTAACAATTAATCCAGTTCCCCTGGAATACTGCTCTGTAACATATCACTGTGTAATCTAACAATTAATCCAGTTCCCCTGGATTACTGCTCTGTAACATATCACTGTGTAATCTAACAATTAATCCAGTTCCCCTGGATTCCTGCTCTGTAACATATCACTGTGTAATCTAACAATTAATCCAGTTCCCCTGGATTACTGCTCTGTAACATATCACTGTGTAATCTAACAATTACTCCAGTTCCCCTGGATTACTGCTCTGTAACATATCACTGTGTAATCTAACAATTAATCCAGTTCCCCTGGATTACTGCTCTGTAACATATCACTGTGTAATCTAACAATTAATCCAGTTCCCCTGGATTACTGCTCTGTAACATATCACTGTGTAATCTAACAATTAATCCAGTTCCCCTGGATTACTGCTCTGTAACATATCACTGTGTAATCTAACAATTAATCCAGTTCCCCTGGATTACTGCTCTGTAACATATCACTGTGTAATCTAACAATTAATCCAGTTCCCCTGGATTACTGCTCTGTAACATATCACTGTGTAATCCAACAATTAATCCAGTTCCCCTGGATTACTGCTCTGTAACATATCACTGTGTAATCTAACAATTAATCCAGTTCCCCTGGATTACTGCTCTGTAACATATCACTGTGTAATCTAACAATTAATCCAGTTCCCCTGGATTACTGCTCTGTGACATATCACTGTGTAATCTAACAATTAATCCAGTTCTCCTGGATTACTGCTCTGTAACATATCACTGTGTAATCTAACAATTAATCCAGTTCCCCTGGATTCCTGCTCTGTAACATATCACTGTGTAATCTAACAATTAATCCAGTTCCCCTGGATTACTGCTCTGTAACATATCACTGTGTAATCTAACAATTAATCCAGTTCCCCTGGATTACTGCTCTGTAACATATCACTGTGTAATCTAACAATTAATCCAGTTCCCCTGGATTACTGCTCTGTAACATATCACTGTGTAATCTAACAATTAATCCAGTTCCCCTGGATTACTGCTCTGTAACATATCACTGTGTAATCTAACAATTAATCCAGTTCCCCTGGATTACTGCTCTGTAACATATCACTGTGTAATCTAACAATTAATCCAGTTCCCCTGGATTACTGCTCTGTAACATATCACTGTGTAATCTAACAATTAATCCAGTTCCCCTGGATTACTGCTCTGTAACATATCACTGTGTAATCTAACAATTAATCCAGTTCCCCTGGATTACTGCTCTGTAACATATCACTGTGTAATCTAACAATTAATCCAGTTCCCCTGGATTACTGCTCTGTAACATATCACTGTGTAATCTAACAATTAATCCAGTTCCCCTGGATTACTGCTCTGTAACATATCACTGTGTAATCCAACAATTAATCCAGTTCCCCTGGATTACTGCTCTGTGACATATCACTGTGTAATCCAACAATTAACCCAGTTCTCCTGGTTTATGTTTCCCTGTATCAATGTGTAATGGAACCCACTCCTGATACCGTGATCACACAAACACGGTGAGGGCGCTCCCTCTGGTGGTGATCTGAGGTAAATGGCCTCTGCTTGGGAGATCAGTGAATTCTCAGACTACTGGAGGATCTTGTTGCAGGAATACACTGCTGTATTTTTCTTAGGAATAAGAAAAATACAGCAGCGTAATCCTGCAACAAGATCCTCCAGTAATTATAAATTGCCCCTCTGGAACTTTTGTATCTCTCCCCTCTCACCTTAAACCTATGCCCTCTGGTTTTAGACTTCCTTATCTTTGGGAAAATATATTGACTATCGAGCTGATCTGTGCCCCTCATTATTTTATAGACCTCTATAACATCACACCTCAGCCTCCTACGCTCCAGAGAAAAAAGTCCCAGTCTATCCAGCCTCTCCTTATAACTCAAACAATCAAGTCCCGGTCGCATCCTCGTAAATCTTTTCTGCAGTCCTTCTAATTTAATAATATCCTTTCTATAATAGGGTGACCAGAACTGTACACAGAATTCCAAGTGTGACCTTACCAATGTCTTGTCCAACTTCAACAAGACGTCCCAACTCCAGTGCTTATCTGAAATACGGCTGAAGGGGAAAATTATTAACCAATTTACAATGTTTTTGACAGAATACATAAGACACTACAAACAAAGAGTTAAATGATTCTTGAAACAAGGATAATAAGGGAATGAAACAAATACTTTACAAATATGTGGATGCAATAAGAGAATTAAATAAATAACTATGCTTATCTTAGAAATCTTAGAAACTCTACAGCACAGAAAGAGGCCATTCGGCCCATCGAGTCTGCACTGACCACAATCCCACCCAGGCCCTATCCCCACATCCTTACATATTTACCCACTAATCCACGCATCCCAGGACACTAAGGGCAATTTTTCAGCATAGCCTATCAACCTAAGCCGCACATCTTTGGACTGTGGGAGGAAACCCATGCAGACACGAGGAGAATGTGCAAACTCCAGACAGTGACCCAAGCCGGGAATCGAACCCAAGTCCCTGGAGCTGTGAAGCAGCAGTGCTAACCACTGTGCTACCGTGCCGCCTTATAAAACATGTATGCTCATATTTTAAATGTAATTTATGCTTACTTTGTTCTAAGTTAAAGTTTATTTATTAGTTACATTTAGACTTACATTAACACTGCAATGAAGTAGCTGTGAGAGTCCCCCAGCCACCACACCCTGGCGCCTGTTCCGGTACACAGCGGATGAATCTGGCAAGGCCAGTGCACCGAACCAGCACGTATTTCGGAATGTGTGAGGAAACCAGAGCACGCGGAGGAAACCCACACAGACACGGGGAGAACGTGCAAACTCCGCACAGACAGGGACTCGAGCCTGGAACCGAACCCAGGTCCCTGACGCTGTGAGGTAGCAGTGCTAACCCACTGTGCCACCGTGCCACTTATGGTCAATATGGGAATGTGGGCATCTGCAATTTTAGTCCACCGTCAAAACAGGACATCAACATTGTAAAGAGTTACAAGCCTCAGAGGATGGTTAGACACAGGGAGCGAGAGATGCAGAGACCAACAGATGACAGAGTCAAGGGGAGTGAGAGAAAGAGAGCCAGATTGAGAGAGGCACTGAGAGACAATGTCTGTCCAAATCCTCTTGAAGCCACTTTGCATTTTCCTCACAACTCACATTCCCACCTAGCTTTGTGTCATCCGCAAACTTGGAAATATTACATTAGGTCCCCACATCCAAATCATTGATAAACATTTTTGCAGAGACCAAATGTCTGATTCCAGACAGTGTAGTATCATGTTTAAATTAAAGAATGCGGATGATTTCCTCACCATAAAGCCCACACTCACTGAGCGACTGTTTCTTCAATCGGATTAGTTACATCATGACTGTCAATATGTCTGAGAAAAGCGAAGTCGCTGTCAGGAATTGTAAAGCCCCGGGTAACCCCGCTCACCTGCTCCATTTCCTGCTCTAGTTCTGGCAGCTATTGCCTGCAGTCTGCTATTTGTAGGATTGCTGCAGCAACTGAAAACAGGCGTGAGGTTTTTGTACAGTGACGAGCGTCTTTCCTCTCAGTGTGGGCTCTATCGCACAGTAATACAGAGCGGCATCCGCGCTCTCCGTGTTTCCAATAACCAACTGGCCCCGTTTGCCCGCAGTGGAAAGTTCCAATTCGAACCGGTCTTTTCTCTCTTTGCCATTCGATGATCTGCTTATTATCCACTCCAGTCCCTGACCGGGTTTTTGTCTGTACCAATACATTCCATCAATGCTGGACATCTCATAACTGCAGTTTATCAGCGCCGAATCCCCGCTCTGGACTGTTCTCGCTGTGGGAGTTTGTGAAACTTGGTCCGAGCGACACCGATCTATAAAAAAACATTCATACAGTGAGACACTGGAGCAAAATTATTATAAATAAATAGCTCCAGAAATAAATATCCTGCGCTTACAAGTTAACACCACCAGAATGATAAGGAACAGTTTCATTTGCACCGTGTGATATAATAACAATGTCAGTAAGAATACGGAGCACAGCTCACAGCAGAAGACCATGGATTGAATCAACGTCTCAACATATGCACCAGATAAAGTTTCAGACACTTGGGTTTTCTGCAATCTGATTGGCTGGAATCAGACTCCGTGCTTCCGGTATCAGGATGTGGGTTGTTGATCCGAAGCTGCTTCTCTTCCGGGTCACGTGTGAACAAATCAATTGTCCAAAAAACAGGACACTGCTTTACTGCAGTAACTGTCATTTATAAAAGTGGTCTCTCCCCAGTGTGAACTCGCTGGTGTCTCAGCAGGCTGGATGAATCACAGAATCCCTTCCCACACTGAGAGCAGGTGAATGCCCTCTCCCCAGTGTGAACTCGCTGGTGTCTCAGCAGGCTGGATGAATCACAGAATCCCTTCCCACACTGAGAGCAGGTGAATGACCTCTCCCCAGTGTGAACTCGCTGGTGTCTCAGCAGGCTGGATGAATCACAGAATCCCTTCCCACACTGAGAGCAGGTGAACGGCCTCTCCCCAGTGTGAACTCGCTGGTGTATCCACAGGTGGGATGACTGAGTGAATCCCACCCCACACTGAGAGCAGGTGAAGGGCCTCTCCCCAGTGTGAACTCGCTGGTGTATCCACAGGTGGGATGACTGAGTGAATCCCACCCCACACTGAGAGCAGGTGAACGGCCTCTCCCCAGTGTGAACTCGCTGGTGTGTCTGCAGGCTGGATAACTGAGTGAAAATAGACAACAGACACGCAGCGGGTTAGAAGGAGTAACAACAACGGAATAATCGCCTAGAAATGGAAATGGGCAATGAATATGGTGATTGGCGGATTTCAGTCAAAGGTTCAAAATGACCAACCTGTGATCAGGACAATAGCCAGAGACAGACAGACTTTCACCCCCATAGTTCCAGTCTGAACACCAGAAACAGAGGCAGTGATCACTGTCTGCATAAGACCTGGAAATGGAGAAGTTGAAACAGTCAGGGGGATGTTATGAGGTCGAAAGTGACTCCGTCTCTCCGCCCATTTTTACATCTTCAATCATAGAAAAGAAACCCTACAGGACAGAAAGAGGCCATTCGGCCCATCGAGTCTGCACCGACCACAATCCCACCCAGGCCCTACCTCCATATCCCTACATATTTACCCACTAATCCCTCTAACCTACACATCTCAGGACACTAAGGGCAATTTTAGCATGGCCAATCAACCGAACCAAAAAGTCAACCAAAGTCAACCAAAAAGTCGCTCCCTCTGAAGGGAATCGTGATTTTTCATAAGTGATCAGAGAGCGCCCTCCCGTGGACAGCACTGCCGCATATTGGAAACAGGTTCACGCACGGTCACCTGGAAAGACTGGCACATATCCACATAATAGAATCATAGATCATAGAATTTGTACAGTACAGAAAAATGCCATTCGGCCCACCGAGTCTGTACCTATCGCAAGTCTACCCAGGCCCTAGTCCCGTAGCCTCATACATTTGCCCCGCTAATCCCCCTGACACTAGGGTCAATTTATCATGGCCAATCAAACTAACCTGCACATCTTTGGACTGTTGAAGGAAACTGGAGCACCCGGAGGAGACCCACGCAGACACGGGACTTTGTCAGCTCATCCAGAGCTACCGGTCTGTCAGGCTCTCCCGCTCGCCGTCGTCCAAGACTTGTGTGATAGACGACAGGAAAGACTGGGAGGCCGTGCTGTCTGTTGGCTTCAGGTCATACAGTCCGGCTCTTTACGTATTCTTACTGCACTTTTTCGCTTTGTCTTTCTTTCATTCTGATTTGCATGTAACCTCTTCCATTTTCTTTGAATACATTCCCAACTCTCTTCATTTTAAGCTTTTTAAAATTTTCTGATTCAAGAAATGTTTCGCTCTCATTCCCCTTACCATTGGAATTTAATACCGCGCTTGTTGAAACACTGATATTTCTGCGGAGCGGTTTTTGAAAGCGGTGCAGGTTTTGGCACGGGACCTGCCTGTGTTTTTTACACTGTGCCTCACGGCGCAGAGATAGGTGGCAGTGTCTGAAACCTGTACGTCCCTCACAGTCAGGATGCTGAGTTTGCTGCCTTCACCGATCGAAGCAGTGATCCTCCCGTGTTGATCGGTTCCTCTTGTGGCCATCACCAGATGCTGGGGTGACTGATTCGGGAGCTGTTTGTACCAACGCACGATGTCAAACGTAATGGAAATAGTGCAGTTCATGGATATATTTCTCGCTTCACTGATAACCATCCGTGGAGGGAGCTGCAGCAACTCAGCTTCTCCGGTCATCCCCGTGCAGATCAGAGTGATAAACAACAAAACGTCGATGCCAATCCTGACCATTCTCAGTTCACACACAACACCGAGATCAGCTTTGAACCAGGAGATGGAAATTAACCCGGAACCAAGTATTCTCTTCGGGTTCAGTTCAGTGCCGTGTTTATGTTGAACTGACAACATTAGGCGGGTTCTACTTTAGCCACCCATACTGAGCGTTTCACACTGACACAGACCCACACAACCTCTGAGGACACACCTGACACGCCCAGATTAAATATTTCTCACGCGACACACTGCTCTCTACTGGTGAATACTGGTAATTCCAGGGTGCAATTCTTCACTTGGATCTTCGACAAGTTGCAGTTCACGAGATAGTTATAAATGAGAAGAGCTGTTTCCTCCTTCTTGTTATAGCTCTTTCATTGCGGGAGAGCTTACAACGTTCCTTCTGTTCTACGATCCAACGATTTCAGTGCATTTTGCTCTCTCGTTCTTTCTGAAGTTTCATTCCACACTGTGACCAGTCCCGGTCTGACAAGAAGAAGGTCCTGATGTTAGTCCTAAAATATCGTTGGATAATTTGGGAACTTGTGCAATGGGAACTAGTCTATCCATCGAATAGTTGGTACATAACTACAGGAGTGGCAACATTGACAACTCATAAGAATATTTTAAAAAATAATAAGTTTGTTATCAGTGTTAACACTATGTTTCTGCATTTGTTCCTTCAATCAAATTTTCTTCAATAAAGACACGCGCTCCGATAATGAACTTAATGCAATGTCCTTCTGCCCTCTCCTGGTGGAAAAAAAGCACTACAATATACAGCTTTAAAACAACCTGTTTCATTTTGGAATCAAGATTGATTCCAACAACTGCTGATCATTCTCCTCAGTATGAAGTATATTTTTACTTTCTTTTCTTTTTGATTGCGCCTGGTGGTATTAAATCTGATTTTCATTGTTGGAACTCATTGATCATCCGATGTTCCAACAATCTTTTTAGAGCGGATCATGGATATTGTGTCACTCCACCTCTATCTTCAGGAGTTCAGGTAGAAGTAGAATGGATGACATAAAATCTATTTCTAATACAAGATGCGGGTTGGGGGGAATAGTGGAAACTGGATCTAACATCATGAAACAGAGCCAGTGTTAATTCTGACAAAATACCGATTAAAGTTGTATATTGTAGTGCTTTTTTTCCACTAGGAGAGGGCAGAAGGACATTGTATTAAGTTCATTATCGGAGCGCGTGTCTTTATTGAAGAAAAGTTGATTGAAGGAACAAATGCAGAAACATAGTTTGGACGAACCACCCCTTTACCGTGAACACGATTTTTTGTGTAACAATGCTGCGAATATTGCAAGTGATCGAGATCCTAAGGTCAGGGTCTACATGGAATGTCCATCCACTCTCATTCTGCGTAAATCTATTAAATAGCTAATTCTAGCCCTCCATTCATCCCATTTAAAAGATGGTGTTTGGCTATTTACCACATTGTTGTATTCAATTCTCTCAGGACTCAGTGGCCTCCTGCATCAGCTACGGGGAGTTTTCACAGTTCCAGATCAGCTCTTTTAATTTGGGCTCCGGCTATGATTCAGGAACACCATTAACTAATTTAAAATAAAAGCAAATTACTGTTGATGCTGGAATCTGAAACCAAAAGAAAAATGCTGGAATATCTCTGCTGCTTTGGCAGCACCTATAAGGAGAGAAAAGAGCTGACGTTTCGAGTCCGGATGACCCTTTGTCAAAGCTAAAAGGCATGAGAAGTGGGAGATGTTTATACTTTTTGGTGAGGGAATGAAATATGAGTCATAGCCACAAAAACAAAGGGAAAAGCTGCAAATGGCAGTCCAAAGAGAGAATAGTAGGTGTGAATGGCCAAACGACAGAGAAACTGAAATCAGAGGGTAAGCTGTGACAGATGAAGATAAGGAGGGAGGGGGGAGATGGGTGGAAAAGAGGTAAAATTGAGAAAATGGGGGGAAAGGGAAGCAAAGGAGGAGGAAAGAAATGGAAAGGGGAAAGCGTAGGAGGCGGATAGGAAAGACAATAAAGGAATAAAAGGAAGAGAACAGTTAAAAATTAACCGATTTCCTGTTCTCACTCCGCCTGACAGGTTGATTTTCCAGGAAATGACCAGTTACCTCAGATTGCCGCCAGATGGCGGTGCCTCACCATGTTTGTGTGTTTACTGCAGCGGGTCCGGGAAGCTTTACGAGGCGGTTATGCTGCTGGTCTGGTTTCCTCGGGCATCCAGAAGCTCTCGGAAATAATCCTGTCGGTATCATGTACTATGTTATATTATGTTGTGTTAAGGAATGAAAATGAACGAATGGAAAGACAGTGGGTGAACTCGAGGCCGAGATCGTGATAGAAGTCAAGGCACAGATTAGGAAAAACAGATGGAGTTACAGGGGAAACATGCGAATAACATGAGGATGCAATCAAACTAGAGCAGATTAACGAGAGTGCAGATGAGATCGAGACTTCTCTTACTTCAGCTTCCCTTTTACAGAGCGGACAGCGACAATGTGCTGTGTAGCCTGGGGGTGGGAGGGGGAATTTCAGAGAGGCAATTGTGGAATCAACGCATTTAATCTCATTTCCCAATCGTAATTTCAACCTAACGTTTAAAAACACTCCAATATGATCAATTCCTGTTTGAAGGTGTATTTCAAATCTGAGTCATGGAAATTATCTACTGTCCTCAAATGATAAGACAGAGTGACAAGTTGTTTATTTTTAAAGGAGAGATTGGGGAAACTGGGGTTGTTCTCCTTGGAAAGACGGAGGATGAGGGGAGACTTAATAGAGGTGTATAAAATTATGAAAGGCATAGATAGGGTGAACGGTGGGAAGCTTTTCCCCGGGTCGGTGGTGACGTTCACGAGGGGTCATAGGTTCAAGGTGAAGGGGGGGAGGTTTAACACAGATATCAGAAGGACATATTTTACACAGATGGTCGTGGGGGCCTGGAATGTGTTGCCGGGCAAGGTGGTGGAGGCGGACACACTGGGAACGTTTAAGACTTATCTAGACAGCTATATGAATGGAGTGGGAATGGAGGGATACAAAAGAGTGGTCTAGTTTGGACCAGGGAGCGGCGCGGGCTAATTGTTCCTTGTTTCTCGTTTCAAGGCTTCATTCTATGATCATCTTGCTGGTGCCAGTACAGAGCGAGACTGCGGATAGTTGGGAACCTGTCTCGGGGGCAGGGAATTCAGATGGTGTTCGTAAAGCAGAAGTGGAAATGAATAGGGTTGGGAAGCATTTTCTGATCAGGGCCAGTGTGATCTCCTGGACTCGTTTCGATCGCCACAGGGGGTCGGAGAGGAATTTCCCAGATGTTTTTTTCTCCCCATATTGGCCCTGGGGTTTTCACTCTGGGTTTTCGCCTCTCCCTGGAGATCACATGGTCTGGAATGGGGGGGTGGGGGTGAGTTAATAGGTTGTGATGAACAATGCATCGTAGCTGTGAGGGACAGCTCGGTGGATAGGATATTAGGATGTAGATAGGCTGGAAAATTGGGCGGGGATCCTGGATTCAGGATTCAATCCTGGACCGGGGAGCGGCGCGGGCTTGGAGGGCCGAAGGGCCTGTTCCTGTGCTGTATTGTTCTTTGTTCTTTGTTTCACCTATGGTATTACATGGAGTGATTTTGTATTATTCTGCTCCTCGCTAATCCCGATGAGCTGCACTCATAAGGAGTCTTACTCATGTCAGCAGACAATCGGTGAGATAAGCAGCGGCAACAGCACCGTCCAGGCAGCCAAACCTCTCTCCATCTCCAGGTGGAGAATTTGCACTCTGAACAGTTGATCAGAAGAACTCATCGCCTGAGTTTATAATGGAAAGCAGTCCCACAATTGCACTCTGCTTTGTGTCCGGGAGCTCCTGTCTGCTGGATTAAAAATAGTAATTCCTTAACGTTACAAAGCCAATACGCAGAGCGCACAGGCCAGAATCTCTTAATTGCTGCAAAAACCAATTCAAATTGAATCTAAGACATGGTCCCCGCAAGATATATATATATATAAAACCAAGATCCGAGGTGACAAGAAAAGGCCGTGCACCTGATATTGGGCTTGATCTAACGCTTGATCTTAGCCAAATGATCGACATGTCTGCTGGGGTTAGTGTAGAATCTCGGGCAGATGCTGCCACCATGTACAGCGAAGCTCTAAGGGGCAATGTTTTAAACCTGGCCCATCAACCTAACCCGCACATCTTTGGACTGTGGGAGGAAACCGGAGCACCCGGAGGAAACCCACGCAGACACGAGGAGAATGTGCAAACTCCACACAGACAGTGACCCGAGCATCGAACCCGGGACATTGGAGCTGGGAAGCAGCAGTGCTAACCACTGTGCTACCGTGCCGCCGTCGTCTACTCCACGTCTACTTTATCCATACCTTTTGTCATCTTGTATTCCTCAATTTGATCTCCACCCATTCTTCTAAATTCCAGTATGTTTCCGTTGTGTAGGGCATTGGAGAGATCACATCTGGAGTATTGTGCACAATACTTGATTCCTTATCTATAGAAAGACGGTAATGCGTTAGCAAACGTCCAGAGAAGGTATTACCAGGTATGAGCGGGTTTTCTGGATAAGCAGAAGGGTACTGATGCTGGATTTGTATCCACTGAGTTTCGAAGATTGAGAGATAACTTTCTCAAAGCCTTAAAACCCGAAGGGGTATTAATGGTGTGGATGTGGAGCGGCTATTTCCTCTTGTCCGTGTTGTACCTGAACTAGATATTTCTGGGTCTTTATATTTCTCAGACTGTACATATCTGGGCTCTTCGTTCTGCATCTGTTTCCAATGCGCTGGTACTGTCCACGGGAGGGCGCTCTCTGATCACTTACCAAACATCACAGTCGCCTTCTGCAGAGTGACTTTTTGCAGATATAAAAATGGGCGAGGAAAATAAATCCCAGCCAATCGCGTCACACCTTGCTAACTCTTTCAATTTCTCACATTCCAGGTCCCGTTCAGACAGAGATCACCCTCCCTAATTCTGGAGCTCAGATTGGAACCATGGGGGTGAAAATGTTCCTGACCCTGGTTATTGCTCTGATCCCAGGTCAGTGATTCTGGTCACAGATTGTAAAGTATATTTCAACCCTTGTGCAATTTCCCTTTCCCAGCTCTGTGTGACTATCGTCTTCCTCTGTCTCCTAACCCGCTGTGCGTCCGCTGTTTATTTTCAGAGATGAGCAATGGAGACTCAGTGTTCCAGTCAGAACCAAGAGTTGAAGCAGCAGAGGGTGAAGATTCAGCAATACCCTGCAGTTACTCTGTACCGAGTTCAGCTATACAACATGACCTGTTCTGGTATCGCCAGTATCCACACCGAGCTCCTCAGTATCTCCTCAGAGCCGATAGTTATGGGTTTAACGATACGGCTCCCGGCTTTGAACATTTCAGCGGGAACCTCAACCAGACACAAAGCACTTTTCACTTGTCAATGAAAGATTTGAAGATGCCAGACAGCGCCGTGTATTACTGTGCACTGAGACCCACAGTGAATGAGGCTCCCGCGGGCCTCATACAAAAACTAGCGCAGGTCGATAATCAGGTGTTCTGTGTCAGGAAAAAAGAGTCGGATCTCATCGAAAATGCCCAGAAAGGGAAGGGGACAATACAGCCCCAGCTGAACGATATTCCCCGCAGAGCTCATCCATTATCAGTAATGTCACATTTGGCGGTCATATTATTCCCGGATCAAATCCAATCATTCTCCGATCAAATTCGCACAAATTTGCAGATTACCCCGGGTGAATAACTTCGTTAATCTGTACTTAGAAAAAAATCCGGATCAGGTGCCTTTCTGTCAGGCGACACAGTTTAAAAGTGATCTATTATCAAATGCAGCTTCAGAATTGTCCCATTTTAAATTTGTGGAGAAGAAAGATTGACTGATTGAAATCAGAACTTTACTATTTGAGGAAGGATGTCCTTGCTATAGAGGGAGTAGAGCGAAGGTTTACCAGGCTGATTCCTGGGATGGCAGGTTTGTTATATGAGGAGAGGCTAACTCTGTTAGGATTATATTCACTGGAGTTTAGAAGAGTGAGAACGGATCTCATAAAAATTTACAAAATTCTGACAGGGTTAGACAGGGTAGCTTCAGAAAGAATGTTCCCAATGGTAGGGGAGTCCAGAACGAGGGTCATAGTTTGAGGATAAGGGGTAAACCTTTCAGAACTGAGGTGAGGATAAATATTTTCACCCAGAAAGTGATGAATGTGTGGAATTCATTACCACAGAATGTACTTGAGGCCAAAACGTTGCCTGATTTCAGGAAGAAATTTGAACGGTTAATGGGAGGAAGGGGGGATCAGAATATTGAATTCGATGATCAGCCATGAACACGCTGAATGGCGGAGAAGGCTCAAAGGGCCGAATGGCCTACTCCTCCTTCTAGTTTCTATGTTTTGGGTACGTGAAAGATTTCCTGGTGCAGAGTTGGGTGACTGCTTATTCTCGGTATACTTAAAGCACGAAGTATTAATTATGTTAAGTCGTGGATGTTACTCATTAATACCTGTCCGTTAGGCTGCTGATAATCATAGAATCCCTACAGTACAGAAAGGAGCCATTACGCCCAACGAGCCTGTACCGACAACAATCCCACCCAGGCCTTATCCCCGTAACCCCACATATTTAGCCTGCTAATCCCCTTGACATTAAGGGACAATTCAGCATGACCAATCCAGCAAACCTGCACATCTTAGGACTGTGGCAGAAACCCGGAGCACCCGGAGGACACCCACGCCGGCACGGGAAGAATGTGCAAACTCCACACAGGCAGTGACCCGAGGTTGGAATTGAAGCCGGGTGCCTGGGGCTGTGAGACAGCAATGCGAACCACTGTGCCACCGTGTCGCCCATAAATTATATTAATTTCACTTTTCACCTGAATTAGAAAAAAAGGATCTGCCTTCAGAAAGATTGATGGACTGAGTTCTGAGGAAAGCGAGTTAACCAGTTAATGAGACAGAATAACTGGTTATGTGGGAGAGAGCAGAGAGAGAGCAAAGACTTTAGAAATACGTTTACGGCCAGGGAAGGAATGTGATTGGAAAATGCCAGCTATATTAAATCATTAACTAACAGTGATTGCTTCACTGGTTACGGGGCGGCATGATGCCACAATGGTTAGCGCTGCTGTCTCACAGTGTCAGGGACCCGGGTTCAATTCCGGCTTCGGATCACTTTCTGTATGAAGTTTGCATGTTCTCCCCTTGTCTACGTGGGTCCCCTTCGGCTGCTGCTGATTCCTCCCACAGTCCAAAGATGTGCAGGTTAGGTTGATTGGCCATGCTAAATTGACCCGAGTGTCAGGGGATACGCAGGGTAAATGCACGGAGTTGCGGGAGTGGGGCCTGGGTGGGATTGTGACCGGTACAGACTCGATGGGGCGAATGGCCTCCTTCTGCACTGTAGGGATTTTATGATTCGCAGCTGACGTCAGCTCAGGGAGATGATAATCTTGGTTGTAATAAAATGAGAACAAAATGCTACGACAATGGGTGAATGGACACCGCTCGACAATCACCAGGCAGCAGTGTTCCCTACCTGTCGGGGAACACTTTAGCAGTCAGGGACATTCAGCCTCTGATCTTCGGGTAAGCGTTCTCCAAGGTGGCCTTCACGACACACGACAACGCAGAATCGCTGAGCAGAAACTGATAGCCAAGTTCCGCACACATGGGGACGGCCTCAACCGGGATCTTGGGTTCATGTCACACTATCTGTCACCCCCATGACTTGCCTGGGCTTGCAAAATCTCAATAACTGTCCCGGCTGGAGACAATTCACACGACTTTAACCTGTGCTTAACCCTCTCTCCACTCACATTGTCTGCACCTGTAAAGACTTGATTACCTGTTAAAACTCGCATTCCAACCATTATCTTGTAATTTAGTTTGTGTCTATATATGCCCTGTTTGTGAACCGAACTCTTCACTCACCTGATGAAGGGGCAGTGCTCCGAAAGCTCGTGCCACCAAATAAACCTGTTGGACTTTAACCTGGTGTTGTGAGACTACTTACTGTTCCTACCCCAGTCCAACGCCAGAACTCCACATGACAAATAGCAATGACATGTGGAGTGCCTCAGAGGTGGCGAAAATGTGACTGTTTGAAACACAAGGGGAATCAATTATATTTCGCAAAAGTAAATCGAGAAACAATATTTCCAACATATTATTGGTCACGCATTTATCATACATAACTTTAAAATGAGGGCAACCTCATTTTAAAATCATGCCTTTATTGGTGAAGTTAAACTTTAACCACTTTTATAAATGACAGTTACTGCAGTAAAGCAGTGTCCTGTTTTTTGGACAATTGATTTGTTCACACGTGACCCGGAAGAGAAGCAGCTTCGGATCAACAACCACATCCTGATACCGGAAGCACGGAGTCTGATTCCAGCCAATCAGATTGCAGAAAACCCAAGTGTCTGAAACTTTATCTGGTGCATCTTACATTTGCCAAATGTTGAAGACGTTGATTCAATCCATGCTCTTCTGCTGTGAGCTGTGCTCCGTATTCTTACTGACATTGTTATTATATCACACGGTGCAAATGAAACTGTTCCTTATCATTCTGGTGGTGCTAACTTGTAAGCGCAGGATATTTATTTGTGGAGCTATTTATTTATAATAATTTTGCTCCAGTGTCTCACTGTATGAATGTTTTTTTATAGATCGGTGTCGCTCGGACCAAGTTTCACAAACTCCCACAGCGAGAACAGTCCAGAGCGGGGATTCGGTGCTGATAAACTGCAGTTATGAGATGTCCAGCATTTATGGAATGTATTGGTACAGACAAAAACCCGGTCAGAGACTCGAGTGGATAATAAGCAGATCATCGAATGGCAAAGAGAGAAAAGACCGGTTCGAATTGGAACTTTCCACTGCGGGCAAACGGGGCCAGTTGGTTATTGAAAACACGGAGAGCGCGGATGCCGCTCTGTATTACTGTGCGATACAGCCCACACTGAGAGGAAAGACGCTCGTCACTGTACAAAAACCTCACGCCTGTTTTCAGTTGCTGCAGCAATCCTACAAATAGCAGACTGCAGGCAATAGCTGCCAGAACTAGAGCAGGAAATGGAGCAGGTGAGCGGGGTTACCCGGGGCTTTGCAATTCCTGACAGCGACTTTCCTTTTCTCAGACATATTGAGAGTCAGGATGTAACTAATCCGATTGAAGGAACAGTCGCTCAGTGAGTGTGGGCTTTATGGTGAGGAAATCATCCGCATTCTTTAATTTAAACATGATACTACACTGTCTGGAATCAGACATTTGGTCTCTGCACAAATACAGAAAGACCTGGACAATATTCAGGTTTGGACTGATAAGTGGAAGCAACGTTCAGGTCACACAGGTTCCAGGCAATGACCGTCTCCAAAAGAAGAGGATCTGACGAACTTTGCTTGATATTCAATGGCATTGCCATCGCGGAATCCTCCCCTCTGCTCCCCCCCTTCCTCTCCCCCACCCCCAACAACATCCTGGGAGTTGACCGAAAGCTGAACTGGACCGAAGAATATGAATACCGTGGCTACCGGAGCAGATCAAAGGTTAGGAATCCTGTGGCGAGTAACTCGCCTCGTGACTCCCCAAAGCCTGTCCACCATCTCCAAGGTACAAGTCAGGGGTGTGAATTGAATTCTCCAGACTTACCCACTTGTCTGCCTCCCTTGGCCCTGGTGT
The DNA here is from genome assembly GCF_964213995.1 of Mustelus asterias. Lineage (NCBI taxonomy): Eukaryota > Metazoa > Chordata > Chondrichthyes > Carcharhiniformes > Triakidae > Mustelus > Mustelus asterias. Next base: position 36,246 of record NW_027591158.1, on the reverse strand, counting down.
GACCACCTGCTGATAGCTCCTGTCTGTCACCTCCTCATTTTCCCTAACCAGACGATGATCCCGGAGCTGCAGTTCCAGTTCTCTCACACGGTCCCTTAGGAACCGCAGCTCGACACACCCATCACAGGTTCACAGGTTGTGAAACTTTCAATGTGCGGATAATGAGCAAAGTGCAAATTTGTCGATAGGGCAGTTTCCAGTGCCCGGATTTTAGGAGATGTTTCAGGAAATTCAGCCGTTTAAATATCTCGTAAATATCAGCGTTTATTTTAGTCATTTGTGAGACTTAGGCGTCACGGGCTCTCGTTGGAGGGCAGTTGAGAGTCAACCACATTGCGGTGGCTCTGGAGTCACATGTCGGCCAGACAAGGTAAGGGCGGCAGATTTCCTTCCCTAAAGTACATCAGTGAACCAGATGGGTGTTTCCGACAATCTACAATGGTTTCATGGTTTCAGTAGATTCTAAATTGTTATTGAATTCAAGTTTCACCACCTGCCGTGCAGGAATTCGGACCGGGGTCCCCAGAATATTAACTGAGTTTCTGGGTTAATAATCTCACGATGATGCCACTAGGCCATCCCCTCTTTATTCATGATATTACCTGATTTTTAAACTGTCTATCACACTTTCCAATCTCTTCCATTTCTATTTCAACAGTTTATTCATTTTCTGTCCACTTCTCCTATGATAACTGAACTTTCCTATGTTCTGTTTTCCTCTCACTCAGTCTAGTTTACATGTTCCCTCGTTCCTCTTCTCCATCTGTTTTCAACTATCTTCATTTTAACGGGATTTCAATAAATAGATTGTATGTTTTATTTTGTGTTGCGCTCATTTCCTTTCTTTACGGATTTTAAAAAATAATCCCATCACTCACTCTGCCGCTCCTGCAGACACAGCAGAGTGGCTCTCACTGTCGATGCAGGTTTTTGCATGGGCTCTCCCTGTGTTTGTCACACTGTGGCTCACGGCGCAGAGATAGGTGGCGGTGTCTGTAACTCCGGCGTCTCTCACAGTCAGGGCGCTGAATTTGTAGCCTCCGCCGATTGAGGCTGTGATCCCCTCGTGTAGATCGGTTTCTCTTGTGGCCATCACCAGATGCTGGGGTGGCTGATTCGGGGACTGTCTGTACCAATGTAGGTTGCTAAATGTAGTGATCGTGGTGCAGTTCATGGATACGGTTCCCCCTTCACTAACAACCTTCCGCCGAGGAAGCTGCATCACCTCATCTGCTCCAGTCACCCCAGTGCAGGTCAGAGTGAAACACAGCAAAGAGAGTCTGTAAATTCGGAGCATTTTTCAGATCATATGAAATTTCTGCTGAAGTAATTGTCCAGGGAGTTCAGATCAGAACCAGGACCTGGGTTTAATATTCGGAAGAATTTACAAGGAGTCAAACACCTGCTTCGTGTCCAACTGGGGCGTCTCTCTGTCGAACTGATGAAAGAAGCTGAGACTCGGGTTTTATCCGCCCACATTCACTGGCATCGATTCTACTGGAATCGGAGATGAAGAATTGAAGCCGGAATAAATAAACCCCATCAGTGACCCCATGTTTCCGGTTACAAATCTCGTCCCACGTGTCTAACTGGGGAACCATTCGCCCTATCAGAACACTGAGTGAACCCAGCTCGGGGTGAATCCATTCACTGGCAGACAGTTCACCAGCTGCCAACCCCACAGCACCCCCGCGGACACAGGGAAATGCAGTGAGAGCATCCCGAGACACGGCAGCAACATATACAGGGTGAAGTTTGGAAAGGGTGTCTTCAAATATCCAACTCCCCTTTTACAGAGCAGACAACAACGATGCTGCTACTCAGCATCTCGATTGTGCGGGGAACCTTCCTGACAGGTACTTATGGACCAAACGCATTTCATATTCACTTTAATTTTACAAACTTGTTTTTGAACTGAATCTTACGGATTCAGTCGGTCTGCTCTGTTTCCGTTCGAACATGTTTTTCCGATCTGGGTCATGGAGATTCTGTTACCGAAAGCTTATGGTATTTGCTACCAAATAAACCTGTTGGACTTTAACCTGGTGTTGTGAGACTTCTTACTGTGCTTACCCCAGTCCAACGCCGGCATCTCCACATCACTGCTTCAGTTATACAGGGCGTTGCTGAGACTGCATCTTGAACACTGGGTGCAGCTTTGTCTCCTATTTAAGAAATGACACAAATGCATTGAAAGTGGTTCAGAGGAGGTTTAATAGATTGCTTCCCAATTTTTTCCGATTTTCCTTGCCTTCACCTCTGACAAAGAGTAATCCTGACTCAAAATGTTGCCTCCATTCTCTCTCTACAGATGCTGTCAGACTTGCTGAGATTGTCCAGCATTTTCTGTTTTTGTTTCAGATTCCAACAACAGCAGAATTTTGCCTTTATACCAATTCTTGTTGGATAAGGGAATCAAAAATATCGGGTGTAGAACGGGAATGTGGAAATCTACACAAATAGATCAGCCATGATGTAAATAAATGGGGGAGCAGACTCAAAGGGCCAAATGGCCGACTTCTGCTCCGATGTCGAATGTTGGTCACAAATTCCTGAGAATTGTGAACCAAGGCTGGAAGATTCGCCTTGCTTGTGTTAGTGGGAAAATGTCCAGGAGAACCATCACTGTGAAGGACAGTTCTGGGATTAAAGGTTGCCAGACTGGAAAAGGAAAACAATGGAAATAAACCCTTGGGGAGGAAAGAATCACTTTGGGCTGGTTTTTGGAGAAGGAGTGTCAACATTCCAAGGCAAAATAAAATATATCCATTGAGTGGATATTTAATGGTGTTAAGAGTAAAAGGGCAAAGTTTAATTTTACAGTTTCAGGGCTATGTTCCCTATAAAAAAGTGTTTAATCATTGTTGCCTCCAGTTTGTTGGAATAAACATCAGAAAACTTGAAGTTTTGTCATGTGATTCTTTAATTTGTTTACTGGGTTCAGAATTCATTTTTAAAAATTGTTGATCGTCAGAGATGCTAACAGTTCATTTAAAGCCACACGTTTCGACTTCCCATTTGAGCCTGTGGCACCTTTCTGTCTCTCTATTGCTCGTGTTAATGACAGCCAGGCGACGGAGCTGAGGGCTGAATTTAGCTGAGAATAATGGGGCCTGCGCCCCAGTTGGGAAACTGCCATGGGCGACGCACTAATAGAGAGACAGGAAGGTGCTGGAGGACTGACTGGGAAATGGGCCTCCAACCAATTATATCGGTCACTCAGAACTAAAGAGAAACCTGTCTCTTTAAATACAGATACAGGGAAGAGGCTGCAATGAAATCTGTCCCTTTTAACCTGCACAAAAGCAGGAGGCTGAGATTGCCAGGCTGCAGGAGGAGTCCATTCAGCCCATCATGTTCTGCTATCTCTTTGAAAGGACTCTCTGATTCATCCAACTGCTCTGTTCTTTCCCCACAGCCCTGCAAATTCTTTCCTTTCAAGTCTTTACCCTTTGGAACGATTCTATTGAATCTGCTTTCAGGCAGATCAGAACAACTCACTGCGTCAAAAAATAAAATAAAATCTCATCTCCCCCTCTGGCTCCTTTGTCAATTACCTTAGAGGGACTCACTTTCTGTTAAAGAGCCTGCCAACCCCTCTCACCCACTTTCCCGAAAGTGCATCAATCTCATCAGGAAAAGTCCAGAAAAATCAAATATTTTTACTGATAAAAGTTTATTAATGAAACAGAACATGATTAAAACAAACAGAAAAAGACTTGAGGATCAAAGACAACCAGAGTAAAAGGATGTTCACAATGTTCTGGACACAAATGGTTTCTCTCTATCTGTTCCCTGACCTCTTTGTGGTAAAGGCAGAATTCTCTGGACAGTAAATTTAAAAAGAAGTTTGTCGAATGAAAAAGGTTTACTGAACACAGTGGCACAGTGGTTACTGCTGCCTTACAGTGCCATTTTGCAATGTTTTATTGGAGAGTTTTTTTTTGTGAATAAAGTATATTTTTGAAAGAAAAAAAAACGTGTCGCAGTGGTGTTTTTAGCCCTATAGCTGGAGACCTGGGTTTCAGTGAGCAGAAATATCCCAAGCTGAGATATAATCAGTTTGCTCATTCGGAAAATCGCTATATTGTTGGGGGCCAGGGGTGGGAATGAAGTCGCTGGTCTGATTATTGTAACAGAGAAACACTGGGTTGTGATTTGTGTCAGAAAACATTTGACAGACATTCAAAATGAGAATGAACATTGATGGCAACTTGTTCTCAGTGATTGTTTTAAATAGCACAATGACAACCTTGCGAAATGTATATGCCAATATAAACTGTCCCTTAGGCAGCAAAATACTCTGATCAAATAGACCCGTTGATCAAAGAGACCTTGAAAAGGAGAGTGAAGATGGGGAAAGTGCTGCACAATAATTCACACAGGCAAGAAAATGTCATCAAAGGTTGAAGCGTGAGTTAAGGAACTGTGAATGTATTTTTAGTATTGTTGCAAGTTAAAAATTCAACTGTGGCTCAGATGTTCGTGTTGAGTGTTGTGTTTTGTTTTGATATTTTGTTTGTGATCCTGTGCGGGAGCGCCCTCTGCTGATCACTAACCGGAACTCCCAGTCTGGGGTTTTTGTGCGGTGTTCGCTTCATCTGTCCCAGTGTGGGCTTCATGGCACAGAAATACACGGCGCTGTCGGACAGAACAGCTCTGGCGATATTTAAAGGAACAGTATTGTTTCCTTTGTGCAAAGCAGCCGAGAATCTATCTGAGAAATCCGGAGACTTATCGGTATTGCCCGAGCCATATATCTTCATCAAATATCTCAGAGCTTGCCCGGGATACTGGATGTACCAGAACACAGCTTGAAAAGCAGCTGTCGAGCATTTACAGTCCAGTGTTACGTTCTGTCCTTCCAGAACCGATAATTCAGATCGATCTTGAAACACTGAATCTTCAGCATTTGCCCCTGTAACAAAACACAGAACACACTCAATATCTGGGAGGGAAGAGAGCCCATGGGACAGACACTGATCATTTAAACATTGACTCAAAAAAAGAAAATGCTCGAAATTTTCAGTAGATCTGACAACATCTGTGAGAGGCGAACAGAGATAATGTTTCAAGTCAGGATGGCACTTTGTCAGAGTTTATTGACTCACCGGGCAGCAAGACCATTATTATCAGCAAACAAAGTAAGGAGCACATGGTGTCTGGTTTCGGGTTCGGCAGAAATGAAGCAGTATTTGAAATGTGTTGACATTTCTGTTCTAATATTCAAGCGGAAATTCACATCAGCGGAAACGTAATTTACTCAGAAATTATGGGGCGTTTCCCAGCGACAGGATTGGCCGCTTTCTCAGGATTGATGATCGTCGGGCATCAATCAGCGTTAGCTCGACTAATAAGTTCTGAGTTTCTCTTTCTCCCTGTCTTTCTCAGATTCCCCTGCTCTCTCTCCGTCTGTGGCCTGTCTATCTCGCTCTGTCATTCCGCCTCTGTTTGTCTCGCCCCCATTGCTCTGCTTCTGACCGTCTCTGTCTTCGCACTGGCTCTCCGTTCTTATCTTTCTCCCCTTCTCCCTAAAATTCAGAGTTCAGACAATCCGATTTCCCTCACTCTCCTATTTCAATGAATCCACTAAGTTACTCATTCTTTTGGTGCAACAAATGTAGAAAACGTTAATAACCAGAAGTTACGAGGTAACATTATGATGGAAATATTTAAATGTAAATAACTAAAGAAGATAGGAGATGAATGTGAATCCAGGGTCATATTTACATCTTGTGTTGTTATTTTAGAAAAGGCATCTTATCGGAATCTTGAGGGCTTCATATTGTTTAGAATGAGTTTTATAACCACTATTAATTAAATAAAGCGAATCGCCAGCAATTAAAATAACGATGTTATTATCTCTCATGTATACGTTCAACTGTGTTCAATTGCATTGGAATAGTAAAAGGATGAACAAGAATAATGCAACATAATCACCAGTAGTAACGACCTTCTGTAATTTGAGAATTCGATGATTTTGCAGGAAATGACCAGTTACCTCAGATTGCCGCCAGATGGCGGTGCCTCACCATGTTTGTGTGTTTACTGCAGCGGGTCCGGGAAGCTTTACTCGGCGGTTCTGCTGCTGGTCTGGTTTCCCAAGGCGTCCAGAGGCTCTCGGAAATAACCCTGTCGGTATCATGTACTATGTTATATTATGTTGTGTTAAGGAATGAAGATGAACGAATGGAAAGACAGTGGGTGAACTCGAGGCCGAGGCCGTGATAGAAGTCAAGGCACAGATTAGGAGGGACAGATGGAGAAATCATAGAAACCCTACAGTACAGAAAGAGGCCATTCGGCCCATCGAGTCTGCACCGACCACAATCCCACCCAGGCTCTACCCCCATATCCCTACACATTTACCGGCTAATCCCTCTAACCTACACATCTCAGGACACTGAGGGCAATTTTTAGCACGGCCAATCAACCGAACCCGCACATCTTTGGTCTCTCTTTATGTTTTCGTCTGTACTGTCTCCATAAATCTGCAACTGCTCCCTTCACAGTTCCTTCACCGAACCTTCATCTATTTCCCTTCCTGTCTCCGTCTCTCCCTCATTTATCTTACTGTCTGTCCCTCTATTTATCTCCTTGCCTCTCGCACATTTCTCTCATTCCCTTTCCTCGTGTTTATATCCCTGTAACTCCATCTGTCCCTCCTAATCTGTGCCTTGACTTCTATCACGGTCTCGGGCTCGAATTCACCCACTGTCTTTCCATTCGTCTAGTTGGACCAATGAGCGGCACAGGCTTGGAGGGCCGAAGGGCCTGTTTCCTGTGCTGTACTGTTCTGTGTTCTTTGTTCTTTGTTTATCTTCATTCCTCAGCTTGAAGTTTTTTGTGTTGCTGCATTTATTCCCCTCACGGGATCAACATCTAAATCCACTGTTGTACAAATCGCGTATTGTTTTATTTACAATCGCAACTCTCTGAAATCTACCGCGGAGGATAAAGAGTTCAGCGTCACCAGGTCACGCACAATGAGATTAGTGTTCTTGAGAAACCGTCACAAAAAATAAATAACATTCAATATGAGCGTGTTAGGCCGATCAAATAAAACCGCAGACAGCTGAGGACTTTGGATCTGCATTCGATGGAGTTTAGAGAGATGAGGGGGGAATGTCATTGAAAAATACAGCAGACTGAAAATCCTGGACAGAGTGGATGTGGAGAAGATATTTCCATTAGTAGGAGAATCTAGCACACGGCACACACCCCCAGAATAGAGGGACTGCACTAGAGAACCGATTTGACTTTAATGTCTCTTTCCCAGGTGACTGTTTGTGTGCCAGGCAACCATCTTATGTCTATCCATCTGTATATGGGTACACATGAGATGGGACTTAACAGATATTCAACCACCACCCCATCAACATCCTGGGAGTTGACAGAAAACTGAACTGGACCCAGGAATATAAATACAATGGCTTCCAGAGCTGATCAAAGGTTAGGAATCCTGCGGCGAGTAACTCACCTCCTGACTCCCCAAAGCCTGTCCACCATCTACAAGGTACAAGTCAGGAGTGAGATGGAATACCCTCTACTTGCTTGGATGAGTGTAGCTGCAACCACACTCGAGAGGCTCGACAGAATGCAGGACAAATCAGCCCGCTTGATTGCTACCCATTGCATGAACATTCATTCCTGCCACCACAGACGAACAGTGACAGCCGCGTGCACCATCTGCAGGATACACTGCAGCAACTCACCAAGGTTTTTTTTTTAGGCAGCACAATCCAAACACACGAGCACTGCCATCTAGGAGAAGAAGGGCAGCGGGCACATGGGAACACCACAACCTCGAGGTTCCCTTCCAAGTTATTCTACATCCCTACATGGAAATATATCGATGTTCCTTCACGGTCACTGGGTCAAATCACTAGAACTCCCTCACTAACAGCACAGTGTGTGTACCTGCACCTCAGGTACCACAAGAAGGCAGTTCACCACCACACAATACACCAATGTCAGCTGTGGGAATAGACTATCTTCGTGCTGCGAGGTGAGTCTCTGTGTCCCGGATTTATAACAATAGTCGTGTTGCTAAGTGAGTCTGTGTGGAGGTTATTCTACATCTCATTTGTTATGAACTTCAGCAGACTTTGATCCATTCTGCATTGAGTTATAGGAACGAATGCCGAGGAGTCGGTGTCCGTGGGCTCAGCTGAGTTAACAATTCTGGATGAACAGCCGGTAATTTTCTGCTATATTACCTCCACTTCTGAGCGCATCCTTCAGCTGATAGCTGGATACTCCTGGTATCTGCTTACTATATAATTCGCGGCCTGGGGTTTAATCTCGAGATTTACCAAAGTGCTTCTATGATGATTTGAACAAGGTCAAATTGTCTGGTAAATAGAATCGCCGCCTTCGTGAACTCGTGATCAAAACATCTTCATGGAGTTGTAAATACTCGCTGAGGTTTTTGTACAGGGTTTTCGCTGTAACCCAACACTGTGCCTCACTGCACAGTAATAGACCGCCCCGTCCTCCAAACTGAGGGCGCTTATATTGAGGGAGCCGCTCTGTGTGGACTTGTCAGCAGCCGCCAGATATCGTCCTAAAACTTTATTTTCCTTCACTACTAATGTTGTGGTAATAATCCCTCTCAGTGGCTGTGCCGGTTTCTGCTGATACCATTGCATGAAGCTCATTTCCTTGTCTGTATAGTTACAATCCAACTGCACCGAATCCCCTTCTGATGCTGTTATTGTCACCGGTGACTGAGTTACTGGATCTGCGCACAGTCCGCCTGTAAAGGTAGAGGAATGAAATATCAAGAGTTCATGTAAATTTATAGTTTGTGGAACCTCCCATCTCCACCTCACATGGATATTTTTGATGGTTAATTAAATTGGCATCTTTGTGTATAAATATGTTTCCGTGGTTTGATGAACGTTGTCCGGTACTTACTGTGCAAGAGCGCCAGCAGAATGATCAGAAACATGTCCGAGTGGATTTATTCCAGTGAGTGAGAATGGAGGAGTCAGAGAGTGAGGAAGGGAGCGGGAACCCAGGCTCTGCTCCGTTGATTGCAGTGTGAGTGAGTGTGAGTCAGTTTGTCTGTGTGGGTGTGAGTGTGGGGAGGGGAAGTGGAGTCTATTGTGACCTCAGCAGCCTACCATCCATACAGGCTCCAGTGATAATGTCACGTGAGATTGTAGCACCGCCCCCCCTCCCCCCGGCATCCCTCCCCACTCCAAAACCGGGCTCGAGATTGGCGCCCTCTGCTGACAAATGTTGTTTAATGCAAGTTCGCATTTGGCTGCTGAGTCGATTCAGGGTTCACTCCAACACATACCAAGGCACAAATGCTGCCCAGGAATCCGAATGGGTGCTCTGTAGAAAGTCCTTGTTACGTTTCCTACTTACATCGTAAAATGATGCGGGCATCATTGCTGGAATTCTCTGTTCAAATCCCGGGTACACCGAAGTCCAGAGCATACCAAGACTTTGGGAAAAGTGCGCGGTGCTGGGGAAGATATTTCCATGTAAGAGAGACGAGGATCCAAGGGCACACCCTCAGAGGAAAGGGACGATTCTTTAAAGTAGAGATGAGGAGGAATTTCTTCAGCCAGTGGGTGGTGAATCGATGGAATTCATTGCCACAGAAGGATGTGGAGGTCAGGTCATTGAGTAGATATGCTTTTGATTTGCAAGGGGATCAAAGTTTCCGGGAAAAGGCGGGAGAACGGGGATGAGAAACTTAGCAGCCACAATTGAATGGCGGAGCAGACTCGATGGGTCGAATGGTCTAATGCTATTCCTATATCTTATCGTCTTAAAGGCTTATGGTTATAAATCAGAATAATGCCAGGGATCAACAGACTAATTTGGTTTATTTTCCTTACAAACAAGAAGGTACAAAGGCGACTCCGTTGACATGTTGAGAATTTTCCCCTTTTCAGAGAGTAACATTTAATATTATAGATACATTGTAAAGTCACCGCTTCTCCTTCTGTCTTTACTGCTGAGATGATGTGGAGATGCCGGCGTTGTGAGACTTCTTACTTTAACCTGGTGTTGTGAGACTTCTTATTTTACTGCTGAGGACAGCGGCTGAGTGACAGAATCTCAGTGACCCATATCTGGGAAAAGGTTGTCTTTGGAGGAGGTGGACTCATAAGAAAATATTCACGTTCATTCAGTTTGGCGCTCGACATTCTTTGTGTCGTGTAGCGGGTAACATCTGTATTTTATACACGACAGCGCCCAGTTCCAAACAGTCGAGTTAGCAAAATACGAACGTGCTGCGTTTGTTCAACAATTTCGGGCTTTTACCAAGGATTTCTGAGCTGCTTTGGATACAAGCAAACCAGTTACTGGAAATTCTGTAACTTTGTCTCTCTATATGAGAGGCAGCTGAATGTCCATTCCATACTGCGGACCAGCATTCTTGCACCAGGAGTATCGGATTAGTAAGTGATTCAGTACAAAGCGAAATCCTCATCAGTGACGTGGATTGAAAATGGGACCCAATAGCTGAGCAACCGGATTGGAGAGGTCCTGATTTAATGTACAAGGGAACAGAAAAAGAACAACAAAGAACAATACAGCACAGGAACAGGCCCTTCGGCCCTCCAAGCCCGCTCCGCTCCCCGGTCCAGGATTGAATCCTGAATCCAGGATCCCCGCCCAATTTTCCAGCCTATCTACATACCAATATCCTATCCACCGAGCTGTCCCTCACAGCTACGATGCTTTGTTCATTACAACCTATTAACTCACCCCCACCCCCCCATTCTAGACCATGTGATCTCCAGGGAGAGGCGAAAACCCAGAGTGAAAAACCCCAGGGCCAATATGGGGAAAAAAAAAATCTGGGAAATTCCTCTCCGACCCCCTGAGGCGATCGAAACGAGTCCAGGAGATCACAATGGCCCTGATCGGAAAATGCTTCCCAACCCGAGTCATTTCCACTTCCACGAAAACCATATGAATTCCCTGCCCCCGAGACAGGTTCCCAACTATCCGCAGTCTCGCTCTGTACTGGCACCAGCAAGATGATCTTAGAATGAAGCCTTGAAACGAGAAACCAGGAACAATTAGCCCGCGCCGCTCCCTGGTCCAAACTAGACCACTCTTTTGTATCCCTCCATTCCCACTCCGTTCATATAGCTGTCTAGATAAGTCTTAAACGTTCCCAGTGTGTCCGCCTCCACCACCTTGCCCGGCAACACATTCCAGGCCCCCACGACCCTCTGTGTGAAATATGTCCTTCTGATATCCGTGTTAAACCTCCCCCCCTTCACCTTGAACCTATGACCCCTCGTGAACGTCACCACCGACCCGGGGAAAAGCTTCCCACCGTTCACCCTATCTATGCCTTTCATAATTTTATACACCTCTATTAAGTCTCCCCTCATCCTCCGTCTTTCCAAGGAGAACAACCCCAGTTTCCCCAATCTCTCCTCATAACCAAGCCCCTCCATACCAGGCAACATCCTGGTAAACCTCCTCTGTACTCTCTCCAAAGCCTCCACGTCCTTCTGGTAGTGCGGCGACCAGAACTGGACGCAGTATTCCAAATGCGGCCGAACCAACGTTCTATACATCTGCAACATCAGACCCCAACTTTTATACTCTATGCCCCGTCCTATAAAGGCAAGCATGCCATATGCCTTCTTCACCACCTTCTCCACCTGTGACGTCACCTTCAAAGATCTGTGGACTTGCACACCCAGGTCCCTCTGCGTCTCTACACCCTTTATGGTTCTTCCATTTATCGTGTAGCTCCTCCCTACATTATTCCCACCAAAATGCATCACTTCGCATTTATCAGGATTGAACTCCATCTGCCATTTCCTTGCCCAAATTTCCAGCCTATCTATATCCTTCTGTAGCCTCTGACAATGTTCCTCACTATCTGCAAGTCCTGCCAGTTTTGTGTCGTCCGCAAACTTACTGATCACCCCAGTTACTCCTTCTTCCAGATCATTTATATAAATCACAAACAGCAGAGGTCCCAATACAGAGCCCTGCGGTACACCACTAGTCACAGGCCTCCAGCCGGAAAAAGACCCTTCCACTACCACCCTCTGTCTTCTATGACCAAGCCAGTTCTCCACCCATCTAGCCACCTCCCCCTTTATCCCATGGGATCCAACCTTTTTCACTAGCCGACCATGAGGGACTTTGTCAAACGCTTTACTAAAGTCCATATAGACAACATCCACGGCCCTTCCTTCGTCAACCATTTTGGTCACTTCTTCAAAAAACACCACCAGGTTAGTGAGGCATGACCTCCCTCTCACAAAACCATGTTGACTATCGTTAATGAGTATATTCCTTTCTAAATGCGCATACATCCTATCTTTAAGAATCTTCTCCAACAACTTTAATGCTTATGTTAAAGACTTGAAAGGAAATGTGCAGAATTTCCATAAATCAGCAGACAAGGACAGTTTGCAACAAATAGGCAGAGAAGGGCATCGAAAACGAAAGAAAAAGTGTTGAAGTAGCTCAGATCGATATTGCAAATGTAAGCTCCGACCATTAACTAATGTAACTGCAACTGGACCACACCAGTTGCTGTTTTTGAGTGTTGTCTTTTGTTGCAATGTTAAGAATCTCTGTCACTCTCTCTGTGGAAATTGAATTACCCGCGTGTGTGCGCGCGCACCCTGCTGGGAACTAACTGGAACTGCCAGTGTGGGGTTTTTGTACGGCATTCGCTATGTCTCTGCAGCAGTGTGGGCTTCATGGCACAGAAGTACCCGGCGCTGTCGGAAATCAGTGTGTTACTGATCGTTAGCTCGCTAGTCTTGTTCTTTTTATCAAATTTGGAAGAAAACCGATCATTGAGGTCGGTATTCCTTTGCACAATCTCTCCAATAAGCTGAAACATGTACACTGGAGCTTTCCCGGGCTGCTGACTGTACCAGTACACATAAGGGTTGGAATCGCTTGTTTTCAAAGCGCAGGTTAGTGTGACATCATTTTCCTCTTTAACCTTTATTCCAGGATCCAATTGTTCCACTTCGTCTTGGTGGCTCCATTCTAACAGAAACAACAGCAATATGACAATCAGAGTTAGCCTCAGATTAAACGATACAATTATCATCATCACTATTGTTTTATCAACAAGAATATCTGGGTTACAGCAGTCAGGAGGAGCTTGTAGTTTTACTGGGAAGAAAATACTTACTGAGAAGTGAGATAATGATGAGGATGGGAGTGAGATAGTTCACCATGATGCTTCCTGAGTCTGTAACTCTGCAATGAGAGAAATCCTGTCAGAGACAGAAAGACACTGTTCCACTGCACTGCTGATCCAACCAATGAGAGGAATGGAGCAGCGGCAGCAATCCGTCCAATCACACAACAGGTTCAGAGTGAGAGCAGAAAACGGAAGTCGTGGGCGGGGATGCAGTAGACAAAATATTGAGTGAAGTGTGCGGCAGATTCAGCTGCACCCGGAACGGAAATAGCGAGACTTCCATCTCCGGAATCTGTCACCATTCTGCACCTGCTCACTGTCCAAGTGACTGAGAAGAAATAGAGAGGGAGGGGCATAACGGGGCCAGGGACATGAACAAAATAGAAACATAGCGTATCAATGCAGGAGATGAGGCCACTCGGCCCATGGTATCTTTGCCTGACAGAATGCAGAATTGATGTGAGAATTCAGAATTACAGAATTCGTCAATTCAGCTTTCAAACCCCGCATCTCTCACAGTGACTGCACTTTTCTGCTTTCAATTTATCTCTCAATCCCTTCTGAAACTTACTATTATCTCTTCTTCCGCCATCTCTTTCAACACCGCAGGGATAGGGCCTAGATAATAGTCGGTGCAGACTTGATGGGCCGAATGGCCTCCTTTTGCACTGTAGGGATCCGATGACCACCTTCCAAGTTTAACAAATCGGAGAGTAATCAATTAATCTAATCTTTCCATTGCACTCTCCCCTCCTAAAGTAGACGCTTGTGTTTTCCAAAGTTCTGCCGGCGGAAACACTTTCCCGGAGTTGACCTGAACATCAAACCTTGGTTTTAAAGGAATAAACAATTCATGGGAAGCAGAAAAGGAAGCTTAACTGGTAGATAGATTCTACTGGGAGACCTGTATTAGCAAAACCTTCCTTATATTTGTTTCAAAACAGAGCTTTTTCTCATAAACCTTGGCTGTGGATCCCGGTGTTGCTTGTACCACTGGCCCACATGAAGGCAGGACTCCCTGCTTCTGATTAGATCTTAATTCCGCAACCTCAGGGCTGGATATTCACATCAGCTCCGGGAGAGATGTTTCAGATCAGCTGTTAATTCCCATCAACTCAGGGCTGAATATTCAGATCAGCTCCAGGAGAGATGTCTCTGACCCACAATCCAGACCCACTGGCGTCACTCGCAGTTCACAGTGACGTCACATGGGCTACAGGGTGACGTCACACATTCTGACGCCACACATATCCGCATTCCGACGTCACAATACACGATGTTCTGACGTCTGACGTTGGGCGTCACGGTGCCACAGTGGTTAGCACAGCTGCCTCACAGCGCCCCCGGTTCGATTCCAGCCTCGGGTCACTGTCTGTCTGGAGTTTGGATGTTCTCCCCGTGTCTGCGTGGGTTTCCTCCGGGTGCTCCGGTTTCCTCCCACAGTCCAAAGATGTGCGGGTTAGGTTGACTGGCCATGTTGAATTGCCCCCTCGTGTCAGGGGGATTCGCGGGGTAAAGATGTGAGGTTACGGGGAGAGGGTCTGGGTGGGGCTGTGGTCGGTGCGGGTTCAATGGGCCGAATGGTCTCTTTCTGCACTGTAGGCATTCTATGATTCTATGAGGTTCCAATGTTGCGGATGCTCTGACGTCAGAATGCCGGATGTTCTGACGTCAGAATGCCGGATGTTCTGACGTCAGAATGCCGGATGTTCTGACGTCACAATACCGGATGCTCTGCCGCATGCGCACTCTCCTCCCCCGCACTATCAATGCTGAAGCTCCCTCACTGATTCACTTTGTGATCACAAGTCCCAGCGACCCGGCTCTCACCGCCACTCTGTGACTGGTTTGGGGCTCGGTTTGATATCCAATAGCATTGCTTTCCCAGGAGCTTCTCTCAGCCTGGGATCTGCTGACAGCTGTTTCACACAAGCCGATAGGATCCAACATGTTTCTGAGCTTCACTTTGGTGATTATTTTCCTGGATTTCTTACTGTTCCCTCAGTGTAAGTGTGGTCACTATTTCTGACAGCAATATTTCACACCTCAGCAATGTTATGTTCTGTTAAATTGTACTCAGCTTTATTGTATTATCTCGAATTGTGAATACAATGGTACTTTATTGTGCTACATTATAGTACGATATGTTCTTACTGCAAATGTACATATTCTTCCCAGATGCCGCTGGCAGTGAAGAGCTATCACAGTCTCCGGAGTCAGTGGTTGTTACCGAGGGAGCCACTGCATCGTTGAACTGTTCAGCTACAGTAACTGGAAAGATCCTTCAATGGTACAGACAAAATCCAGACAGAACCGTGCAGCACCTGGTGAGCGGTACCAGCGATCAGGGCAGGATCACGGCTCGGTATACTTTCTCAGAGAAACACAGCGTTCTGAATGTTAGTGAAGCTCGGCTGACAGACACCGCCACCTATTTCTGTGCGATGGAGGCACAGTGTAGCAAAGACCGTACAGGGCCGCACAAAAACCTGCCGCGATCACCCGGAACGTGTACAGCCTGTGTAGAGAGCTGGGACTTTAATCACTCTCTCCCTTGGATACGCACCACAGTCACCCGATCAGCGAGACCTGTCCCTGATTTGGGTTTACTGTTTAATATCAAAAGAGAAAGGACAAAATATATTTAAATTCGATTATTTTCTGTGGAAATGTCATCCGGGGAGTACGTGTTCCACGGTGCTTCCAGATTGAAATCATCGTGCTATTCGGTGAGTCAATATTCGAAGGATCCTTGTCTATTTTCCCTCTGGCGGTGTGAGTGAGGATTCCCGCTGAGTAACAGAATCTCCATCGCTCTGATCTGGAACACACGGTTAAAAAACTGCAAATAATCAACTGAACTGAAATGTGACAATTAGTGGTTAGTATCACATACAAAAAGTTGGAGTACAGACCTTAGAAAAATAAACTTTCTACAAAATTGATCTGTCTGTTTTACATCCTCGAGAGCGTAATTCGCCTGACTTCGTCTCAATCTCTCAGAATTTCCATCCATTTCTTTCTGCATCATCTCTTTGTTTAGCTTCCCTTGTGGGAGTGATGTACAGATTATAAACACACTTTGTGTATGGAGGCCTGTCCACGATGCCCTTTTGCATCTCTTTGAACCATTGCATGATACAGGACAAAGCAGTCCGCTTGATTGTTCACCATTCCGTAAACATCCATTCCTGCCACCACCGACGAACAGTGGCAGCCGTGTGCAACACCTACTGAAGCACTGCAGCAACTCACTAAACTTTTTTTAGGCAGCACAATCCAAAAACACGACCACTGCCATTTAGGAGGACAAGGGCAGCGGGCACATGGGAACATCACCACCTAGAGATTCCCTTCCAAGTTATTCCACATCCTTTCTTGGAAATATATCGCTGTTCCTTCACCGTCACTGGGTCAAACCCTGGAACTCCCTCACTAACAGCACAGTGGGTGTACCTGCACCTCAGGGACCGCAGAGCTTCAGGAAGGCAGCTCACCACCACACAATACACTCGACTATCTTCGTGCTGTTGGGTGAGTTTCTGTGTCCCAGAGTTGTAATAATAGTCGTGTTGCTGGGTGAGTCTCTGTGGCGGCTATTCGACATCTCATTTGTTAAATACGACAGTAGATTTTTGTCTGTTCTGCATTTTGTGACAGATGTCCTTGGGCTTATTGGAGCTAACAATTCAGAAAGAACAGCCTGCAAATTTTCTGCCATATTAACTCCACTTCTAAGTGCATCCTTGAGCTGGTAGCGAGATACTCATTGTTTCTGTTTACTACATAAATCGCGGCATTGGGATTAGCATCGAGTTTTCCCAAACCGCTCCACTGCCGATCTCAATCAGGACAAAATACCCGGTAAATACACCGGACCGCATTCGCGCAGAAGGAAACATAGTGGAGCTGTAAATACTCGCTGAGGTTTTTGTACGGGGGTTTAGCTGGAATCTAACGCTGTGCCTCACTGCACAGTAATAGACCGCCCTGTCCTCCACACTGAGGGCGCTGATATTGAGGTAACCGTTCTGCTTCGACCTGTCAGCAGCCGCCAGGTATCGTCCTGAAACTTCATCATCCTTCGTTGCTAATATTTTAGAAATAATCCATGTCGGTGGTTGTGCGGGTTTCTGCTGATACCATTGCATGCTGTACATATCCTTGTCTGTATAGTTACAATCCAACTGCACCGAATCCCCGTCTGATGCGGTTTTTGTCACCGGTGACTGAGTTACTGGATCTGCGCACAGTCCACCTGTGAAGATAGAGGAATTAAATGTCAAGAGTTAATGTAAATGTGCTTGTATCTGCGATAGTTTGAGGAACCTATTCTACGCATTACAGGGATATTTCAGATGGTTAATTAAGTTGCCATCAATATGTTTATCTGGTTTGATGAACGTTTTCCAGTACTTACTGTGCAAGAGCGCCGCCAGTATGAGCAGAAACATGTCTGAGTGAATCCCCCTCAGTGAATGGGAATGGAATGAGTCAGAGACTGAGAAGGAGAGAACCCGGGCTTGGTTCAGCTGATTGCAGTGAGTGTGTGTGTGTGAGAGAGAGAGAGAGAGGGCGGTGGGGGTTGGGGGGGTGGGGGGTGGGAGCGGGGGGGGGAGGAGTCCATCGTGACCTCACGAGCCTACCATCCACACAGGTTTAAGTTGTGACGCTGGGGTTTGAATTTGGCGCCGTCTTGTCGGCAAATGCTTTTTAATTACACGCTCAGATTTTGATGTTGAGTGGATTCAGGGTGTATAGAACATAGAACAGTGCAGCACAGTACAGGCCCTTCGGCCCACGATGTTGTGCCGAGCTTTATCTGAAACCAAGATCAAGCTATCCCACTCCCTATCATCCTGGTGTGCTCCATGTGCCTATCCAATAACCGCTTAAATGTTCCTCAAGTGTCTGTCTCCACTATCGCTGCAGGCAGTCCATTCCACACCCCAACCACTCTCTGAATAAAGAACCTCCTCGGACATCCTTCCTGTATCTCCACCATGAACCCTATAGTTATGCCCCCTTGTAATAGCTCCATCCACCCGAGGAAATAGTCTTTGAACGTTCACTCTATCTATCCCCTTCATCATTTTATAAACCTATATTACTAATCCCTCAAACCTTGAACCAGTTATGCAATTTACTTCGTCACTGTCAATGTCAGCGATAAACAAGATCAATAATTTAACAGTGATGCAAATGTCGGAATTCACCCACAAACATAGCGCCAGCCATTTGTACGGATGCAGTGATATCCAAGTGAGAATTCATCAACACCAGTAATGCCAAATGGACAATTTTTGCAACCCACAACCTAAAAATAATACTCCCACGGCAGTATTTCCAATAACACCAAGAGTGCACTTTACATGTGAGAGTGTAGAGATAAATGGAAGACACTGTTGGAGGGAGGAGAAAATTCGGGAAGTAATGCCAAAAAGTGAAACATGAAACTCTAAAAGAGTGGAAGTTACATCAGTAAATCATTAGAATTCATATCGGTCAATGAGCAAATGTATCACTTATACCGTAAAAAGAATATTCCTATTATTAGCCTGCATTACATTACGAGAGGGTCATTAATGAGATAAAGCGAACTAACAGACCTTACCTGGAATCCCGATAGCTGCAAGGACGGGATAGTAAATGGCAAACAGCAGACCTTTTGGTGCTATATGCATTTCAATCAGAAAATCTACGTGCTTTCTGCATTACACTGGAGTGTGGTAAGATTTATATTTCATGTGAAGCTCCAGGGAAACAATTAGTTGCTTTGATTTTTCTAACATTAATTGTATTGATTGCAAAAAATAAAATTTGCGCAGCTGCTGCCCAGCTAATGTTTATATTTTCATGCAATATAATATATTCTGCTGAGACCTCACAAAGTTTTAAAGTGTAATACCTTCGTTTGCCCGCATTATACCAAATAAATGTATTTATGAAACTGTAACCCGCAGCAGTAAACACACAAACATGGTGAGGCAGCTCCATCTAGTGGCTATCTAAGGCTAATTCCTGGAAAATCACCGAATTCTCAAGTTCCTGAAAGATGTTGTTACATGATTTTGCCGCATTATTCTTGCACATATTGTTATTATTGCTATTATTGTTATTATTAGGTTGATTGGCTATGCTAAAAATTGCCCTTAGTGTCCTGAGATGCGTAGGTTAGAGGGATTAGTGGGTAAATATGTAGGGATATGGGGGTAGGGCCTGGGTGGGATTGTGGTCGGTGCAGACTCGATGGGCCGAATGGCCTCTTTCTGTACTGTAGGGTTTCTATGATTTCTATGAATGCAGTGAACATGAGAGAAAATTCCACTTTTATTTTAAACCCTGCCGATTTATTGTAATGACTCAGCCATTCTGGACCAAGAAGCTCGTTTTAGCAATATGAATCCGCCAAGATCCCAATGAAATCACGACTTTAAAATACCAACACATACAAATTATGTAAATAGACCCCCTGTTCACACATTCGTTCGAGATTAAATGGTACTGTTTCAATTTTAGTTACTTTGGTTGGCAGCAAACGAGGAAACTAATGTCGGAATTAATATTAAATAGTAAACGTAACAAAAGTAAAACAATGAAAAAGGCATAAGCAGCAGGAATTATAAAATCAAAGCAATAACATCCGTAATAATCGGGCATAGTAATATTTTAGTAACATCATACCGCAATATTCGAGAATATTTGTGTTTACACAGATCATTCCACCAGGTGGCTCTCCAAGAATTTATGTTTAACCGAAACTACATAAAACTACAGTTCACCGCTCCCACAGGTGACAGCTGTAAATTACAGGAAATAATGTTGCGAAGTGACATTTCACTGTGAACAGTGGTATATTTAGGACAAGCACCTGTGATGAATTGTCAATGTTATGGCAGAAGAGACTTAGAGAGTGAACTTTGTAAACCATTGCATTTCATGGCGAACGGTCACAGGGTAGTCTGTAGGAAAATATCAGTGCAATGTTTCTAATTAATAGCGTTAACCTTGTCTCGTGTCGTCCGCAAACTTACTGATCACCCCAGTTACACCTTCTTCTAGATCGTTTATATAAATCACAAACAGCAGAGGTCCCAATACAGAGCCCGATATGAATAAAATAAACACGCATTATGACACACAATCTGGCCGATGAAAAACAGAATGAGAGAGAGGCGGAAAAGATAGGAGTATGAGGACGATGTTGATGTGGGGCGGTTTATTAAGAGAGGCAAAGGTTCTGTAGTTCTCTACAGAGTTGGAGTGGGGAGAGGTGACTGATAGAAGTTGGAGCTCAATTGCTGATGCTGAATGTACATACAGCACTAGTCCAGGCGTGAGGAGGTTTAGTGGTTGTGCAGGGAGAACCTGGCCAACCATCTCCAAAAGGAAACCCACCGATTCCTGTTAAATCATCTGGAAAATCTGAACTGGACCGCCTCGACTGCAATTATATTTCCCATAAAATAACGAGACGTAGGAGTATACACATTATTTCTAATATGGGTTCTCCATCCACAGTGATGCAACCGTCAAAGCCTCGGGTCACTTGTTAGAGTGTGGTATTAAAAGGAGCTACTAGCTCCATTTGTCGCTGTTGTGTCCAGCGCCACACGATCAGCTGAATGACCACTGTTCGCACCATCGACTTTCTACTGTTCTATTTTCACCAGAGGTTTGCAAACTGAAAGGGTACTTATAAAATTATATCGGGTATATTTCAGATTAAATAATATTTCATTGCCAGTTTTACAAAAACTCTGGACTGATACTTTCTTTTTCAATCTACCAATCAAAAGTAATCGAAGGCTTTGAATATTACCAGGATAAGTTCGTTGAAAGTCCAAGACATTTCGAGAATGCAACAGTTCAAGATCGAGGGAATAGCTTCCACACAGACTGCAAGGAACATGGCATAAGGAAGAAGATGAAAGTTTGAATGAATGATACAGGACACATCCTCACTCATCTCCAAAGATACCAGAAATTGTACATGTGTTTCCGAAAGTAGTTTGGACACGTGATTTACCCCTCTCTCGGAGTAATCTCCATAAAATATTATCTGTGAACAACTTGAGGGTAAATGTCTGTCTTATTGATTTTAAACTGTTTCTTGCTGAATAGCAGCAGTGCGATGTTTCCAATCATCCTGCTTCTGGCACCTCTCTTGCATGAACAGAAGAATCCCGAATCTGCACTAATTTCATGATTACAATTTCATTCAAATTCTGAAATTGTAGACTGACATTATGTGATAGAAATATTCGTAACTCCTTTAATTCACTTCAGTTCAGTACATAGTGTTAATCAATATTCATATTTTTTCACCAAACTGCTGGACAAATCTGTTTGCCTTCAGTCAGTTCCTATACTATGAGTGCAAAAGACTTTCAATAAACATATATTTTGCAATAAAATACCTCACTCGGTAAATATAGAATGTTTTCATTGTGCGCATCAGTGTTAAAAGTGAGAGTGGTCTCCAGTACAACCAGTGATCATTGAATCTCAGAGTCACTAAACCATGTTCTGGATTATTCCACTTGAGCTTCGTGTTGCTTGGGTACTTCACGATATCCAAAGGATTTACTACCCACTCCTCGCTGCAGTTGGTGTAGCTGGTGAGTTAAATTTCACTCTGTTGATTGCACTTGTCCATGAGACCCAATTAATAATTTTATAATGTGCAAACTTCATGTTGCATATGTGCTAATGCAATGGGAAAATTTCTCTATCTTCCCAGCAGACATTTTCCCTACTCTTGCCTGGTGGTTGCTCTCTATTTCCCACTCTCCCCCTTCCCCACTACCAACCCCCTCTCCTCACTCCCACCACACCTTCACCGGCCACTTCCACTATTCCTGCCTTAATATCTACAGGGTCCTGCCTCAGTAAAATAAAATATATAATTTCCAGTTTTGTGATTTACAGCCAATTCCAAATCAACTTATGCAATATCTTCAGATGCACAGTCTGCAGCACAGCCACAGCAGAGTGACCCAGACCAGGAACATTTCGTCCAAACCCATTGGTACCATTGTGTCTCCCAAATACAAATAAAGAGAAGGCAGGGAATTGGAGATCTGCTCTGTTGGTAAATTTAGTTTCTTGATAGCTCAGTGCGATGCTTTCCTACTGTGAACCCAGTCTCAGCAGAACAGGTGAATCCATGTTTTTCTGAGGCTGGACTCTGTAAAACAAAATCCTGCAGCTGTTCCCCAGAAACCTGCCAGATTACTGCTCCTGTTCTCAGTCTGAAATATGAGTTAATTGTCTCTCACTTCCCTGCAGTGAACTTATTGACGATTCTTATCCTGTCTCGAGGGAGGTGTGGACTTTCCAAATGTGTCTCACGTTACCTAATTTCCATGTCAGCGGCGGATCTACTCGTCGTCATCATCGACCTCGTATTGAGGCAAATTCCCATCAGTTTCAGAGATCAATTTGTCTTCATGTATCATGTTAAAGTGTGCAATATCCATGCCGTCCTGCTTTACGCAGTCACTGACTGTTCTGTCTGGTTCACTGTCACTTTTACCTTTGATCGATTCGTGGCCATTACTTGTCAGAAGCTGAAAATAAAATACTGCACTGAGGAAACGGCAACTGTGGTTCTAGGAACAGTGAGTGTGGTATTCACTGTAAAAAACACTTTCTGGTACTTTATGTGTGAGAATAGCTATTGGCTTTCCAATACTCCCTATTTCTGTTCTGTAGATTTTGATGTCACCTCCTCACCAGCATGGACAGCAGCTGAAAGTCTCCACTATATTTTAACCCCGACTATTCCTTTTTTGTTGGTTGTGCTGTTCAACGTTTTAACCGTTAAATACATTGTGGTGTTGAGTAAAGTCCGCAGGAGACTTCGGACCCACAAGAATGGGGAAAGTCCAAGTGACCCAGAGATAGAGAAAAGAAGAAAATCTATCATCATACTGTTTGCAATATCGGGAAATTTTCTCCTGTTATGGTCAGTGTTCCTCTTCTATTGTTTTTATGACCGACTGTACATGTTTAAATTATTTCTGTCGCGTTTACCACATTTTCTTCAGGAATTAGGATTTATGCTCCAACTCCTGAGTTGCTGCACCAACACATGCATCTATGCAGTGACACAGACACAGTTCAGAGAGGATCTGAAAAATGTGGTGATGTTTCCAGTAACTGGAATTTTGAAATTCATTAAACAGTAATAAGCTATTCTATCACCACAATGTATTTATCTGATGTTTTGCTACAGAAACTCATCGCAATCAGAAACACACTGATGTCGATTTTGCTTTATTCATCCCGGTAAATCCATGAACAACAATTGTAGAAATTCAAAAGGAAACGACTTCAGATCCAAAGCTGTCTGGATTTGAATCAGTTAAAATCAGCGATTTAACATGTGCTGGACACATTGAGTTCCAGAATAAAATATTCGCCTGTCAAATTCGGGAGGAAGTTACTGACCTTAGCATTTTACATCAACACTCATCCCACAACGAAAATATCTGCCAGCACCACCCCTACCAGCCTCACGGTACCGGCCCCACCACCCGATCTCTCACATCACACGTCCCCCTGCGCCGCCCCCCCCCCCCCCCCACCCCCAACCCCGTTCGGGATATCTTCACTATTGTATCTAGTGATGGTGAATTAAAGAAGTGGATGTGAGATTAATGAAGGCTGGTATTGGGGAAGAGGAAGTGAAGGGAGGGGTGGTGGGCGGTTGCGAGTCATTTGTCGTGTGCTGAGACGACAATGTCCATAAAATATTAGCCCGAAACATCCATTCAGTTGCAATCGGAGTCATGTTGCAGCTGCGACGACATTTAATAAAATCCAGTGCCAGCATTCGACAGCGCACTTGCTTCAATTCACTGAGAACTCAAATAACTGCACAGCAAATCAGTCCAATGCGCCCATGAATTTTGCAGTGTGTTATAGGTCAGAGTGACTTAAGGCCTCAAATGTGCCGGAGTGTGATCTTCAAATAAGCAAACACATTTTAATATAGATGGAACAGAATACAGGCAGGGTTGTGAAGGCTCTCTGGAACACATTAGAACTCAATAATGGAAAACTCAGAGAAAATTAGATTTGTGTCCAATTATAATGAAATAATACTTAATAAAATCTGGATTTAAAAAGTAGCCAGCTCTTCCAAAAAATTAAAGTGAATGTAAAGAAATAATTAGCAGTTAAGAGACACATTCATTCGCGAGTGGATGAATATAAATCAAGTATTAAATTCCCTATCCTTGGGCCAGATTTCCTTGTGGATATTATTGAGAGGGATGCGGATGCCGTTGCTTTCTGGGGAAGCAAGGTATTAAATTTATATTGAAAATCACCTCAAAACTGTTTATTTATCTTGAGTCTACAAATGATACAATGCTACCATCTGCTGACAACCCACAACTGCTGCAGACGCTGGTCTTTGTGAGTCTCAGAAAAGTTCAGTAACTCGAGACTGCATTTTTGATTTGATTTGATTTATCATTGTCACATGTATTAACATACAGTGAAAAGTGTTGTTTCTTGCACACTATCCGAATAAACATATTGTACTTAAAGAAGGAAAGGGGAAAGTACAGCATGTATGGCTACGGTCATAGGTAGGATGGAGAGAAAGATCAACTTTGGTCCATTCAACACGCTGATGGCAACATGGAAGAAGCTGTTCTTAAGTCTGTTAGTACGTGGCCTCAGGCTTTTGTATCTTTTTCCCAACAGAAGGTGGAAGAGAGAATGTCGGGATGCATGCGGCCCTTAATTATGCTGGCTGCTTTTCCGCGACTTGAGTCAGTGGGGTTATGCTGCAACTGTACAGGACCTTGGTGAACCACATTTGGAATATTGTGTGCAGTTCTGGTCACCTCAATATAAGAAGGATGTGGAAGCGCTGGAAAGAGTGCAGAGGAGATTTACCAGGATGCTGCCTGGTTTGGAGGGTAGGTCTTATGAGGAAAGGTTGAGGGAGCTAGGGCTGTTCTCTCTGGAGCGGAGGAGGCTGAGGGGAGACTTAATAGAGGTTTATAAAATGATGAAGGGGATAGATAGAGTGAACGTTCAAAGACTATTTCCTCGGGTGGATGGAGCTATTACAAGGGGCATAACTATGGGGTTCATGATGGGAGATATAGGAAGGATGTCAGAGGTAGGTTCTTTCCACAGAGAGTGGTTGGGGTGTGGAATGGACTGCCTGCAGTGATAGTGGAGTCAGACACTTTAGGAACATTTAAGCGGTTATTGGATAGGCACATGGAGCACACCAGGATGATAGGGAGTGGTATAGCTTTATCTTGGTTTCAGATAAAGCTCGGCACAACATCGTGGGCCGAAGGGCCTGTTCTGTGCTGTACTGTTCTATGTTCTAGAGAAGAAAGGAAAATAAGTTGCTGCCTCTAGTCTTATATCACAGAGTGAACTCAGATCAGAGGCAGCTTCTATTATTAGGAAACTGGGAGGCGTTTCTCAGTGCTGCGATTGGCTCATCTCCCTGAGCTGACGTCAGCTGCGAATCATAAAATCCCTACAGTGCAGAAGGAGGCCATTCGCCCCATCGAGTCTGTACCGGTCACAATCCCACCCAGGCCCCACTCCCGCAACTCCGTGTATTTACCCTGCGTATCCCCTGAGACTCGGGTCAATTTAGCATGGCCAATCAACCCAACCTGCACATCTTTGGACTGTGGGAGGAATCAGCAGCAGCCGAAGGGGACCCACGTAGACACGGGGAGAACATGCAAACTTCATACAGAAAGTGATCCGAAGCCGGAATTGAACCCGGGTCCCTGACACTGTGAGACAGCAGCGCTAACCATTGTGGCATCATGCCGCCCCGTAACCAGTGAAGCAATCACTGTTAGTTAATGATTTAATATAGCTGGCACTTTCCAATCACATTCCTTCCCTGGCCGTAAACGTATTTCTAAGTTCCTTGTTCTGTCTCTGCTCTCTCCCACATAACCAGTTATTGTGTCTCATTAACTGGTGAACTCGCTTTCCTCAGAACTCAGTCCATCAATCTTTCTGAAGGCAGATCCTTTTTTTCTAATTCAGGTGAAAAGTGAAACTAATTTAATCATTTATGGGTGACACGGTGGCGCAGTGGTTAGCATTGCTGCCTCACAGCCCCAGGGACACGGGTTCGATTCCAGCCTCGGGTCACTGTCTCTGTGGAGTTTGCACTTTCTCCCCGTGTCTGCGTGGGTTTCCTCAGGTGCTCCAGTTTCCTTCCACACTCCTAAACTGTGCAGGTTTGCTGGATTGGCCACGCAAGATTACCCTAAGTGTCAGGGGATAGCAGGTTAAATATGTGGGTTACGGGGATAGGGCCTGGGTGGGATTGTTGTCGGGACAGGCTCGTTGAGCCTAATGGCCATGACTCAACATAATTAATAGTTAGTGCTGTAAGTATACCGGGGATAAGTAGTCACTCAACTCTGCACCAGGAAATATTTCACGGACTCATAACATAGAAACTAGAAGCAGGAGCCTTCTCCGCCAATCATCGTAATCATAGCTGATCATGGAGTTCAATATCCTGATCCCCCTTCCCCCTCGCCCATATCCCTCGACCCCTTTAGCCCCAAGAGCTATATCAAATTTCTTCTTGAAATCAGACAACGTTTTGGCCTCAACTACATTCGGTGGTACTGAATTCCATGCATCCAACACTCTCTGGATGAAGGGATTTCCCTTCACCTCAGTTTATCCCTTATCTTCAAAAGATGACGCCTAGTTCTGGATTCCACCATTGGGAACAGTCTCCTGAATCTACCCTGTCTAACCCTGTTCGAATTTTATAAGTTTCTATGAGATCCCCTCTCACTCTTCGAAACCCCAGTGAATATAATCCTAACGGATTTAATCTCTCCTCATATGGCAGAGCTGCCATCCCAGGAATCAGCATGGTAAATCTTCACTGTACCCCTCTATTCCCCAAATAGAAAAGCTCTGATTTCAATCAGTTATTATTTCTGCTCCACGGACTTGAAAATGGGACAATTCTGAGGCTGCATTTGACAATAGATCACTTTTAAAATGTGTTGCCTGACAGATAGGCACCGAATCCAGAATCTTTCTAAGTACAGATTAAGGAAGTTATTCACCCGGGATAATCTGCAGATTTTGTGCGGATGGGATCGGAGAATGGTTGGATTTGATCCGGGAATAATAGGACGGCAAATGTGACATTTCACAACACTGACAATGGCTGAGCTCAGTGGGGGGAATATTATTCAGCTGGGGCTGTATTGTGGCCTTCATTTTCTGCGCATTTTCGTTGAGATCCGACTCTTTTTCTCTGACCCTGAAACGTCTGCGTCACTTTTTGTCTGAGGCCCGCGGGAGCCTCACTCACTGTGGGTCTCAGTGCACAGTAATACACGGCGCTGTCTCTCATCTTCAAATCTTTCATGGACAAGTGAAAAGTGCTTTGTGTCTGGTTGAGATTCCCGCTGAAGTGTCCAAAGCCGGGAGCCGTATCGGTAAACCCATAACTATTGGCTCTGAGCAGATACTGAGGAGCTCGGTGTGGATACTGGCGATACCAGAACAGGTCATGTTGTATAGCTGAACTCGGCACAGAGTAACTGCAGGGTATTGCTGAATCTTCACCCTCTGCTGCTTCAACTCCTGGTTCTGACTGGAACACTGAGTCTCCATTACTCATCTCTGAAAATAAACAGCGGATACAAAGCGGGTTAGGAGACAGAGGAAGACGATAGTCACACAGCGCTGGGAAAGGGAAATTGCACAAGGTTTGCGATATACTTTACAATCTGTGACCAGAATCACTGACCTGGGATCAGTGCAATAACTAGAATCAGGAACATTTTCACCCCCAGCGTTCCAGTCTGAGCTCCAGAAACGGAAACAATGATCTCTGTCTGTACCGGACCTGGAATGTGAGAAGTTGAAAGAGTCAGCAAGGTGTGGTGCGATTGGCTGGGGTTTATTTCCCCACCCATTTTTATATCTGCAAATAGTCACTCTCTGCAGAAGGCAACTGTGATGTTCGGTAAGTGATCAGAGAGCGCCCTCCCGTGGACATTACAACCGCATTGGGAACAGACGCAGAAACAAGAGCCCAGATATACACACGCCGAGAAATATAAAGACCCAGAAATACCCAGTGCAGCTACAACACGGACACGAGGGAATAGCCGCTCCACATCCACACCGTTAATACCCCTTATGGTTTCAAAGGTTTCAATGAAGTTATCTCTGAGTCTTCGAAACTCAAGTGGATACAAACCCAACATCAATATTCTTACCGCGGATACAGATAACCCGCACGTACCTGGATACTATTACAGCAAACCTTCTCTGAACGTTTTTTAACGCATTGCCATCTTTCTTTAGATAAGGAGATACGTATTGTCCGCAATACTCCAGGTGGTGGTCTCACCAATGCCCCGTACAACGGAAACATACCCTTCCTATTTTATAATAGATCCCCTCGTAGTGAATGATCATATTTTATGACGTTTTTAATTAATTACTATACCTGTACCTTAGCCCCTTTCGATTCGTGCCCTAGGACAGCCCAATCTCTCTGTACCTCAGAATTTTGTAATCTTTCACCGTTTAAATATTAAGTGTATTTTATATTCATCCTGCCAATAGGGGCATTTTCACATTTGACCACATTATACTCAATTTGGCGGAGCTTTGCCAATTCACTTAACCTATTTATGTTTCTTTTTCGTATCTTCACACGCACTTCATCATTTATCGTCCTACCTATCTTTGTGTTGTCTGCAAATTTAGCATCCATATCTGCTCTGTAAATATTACAGTGTATTCTAACAATTAATGCAGTTCTCCTTGATTACTGCTCTGTGACATATCACTGTGTAATCTAACAATGAATCCAATTCTCCTGGATTACTGCTCTGTAACATATCACTGTGTATTCCAACAAGCAATGCAGTTCTCTTATATTTCTGCTCTGTAACATATCATTGTGTATTCCAACAATTAAAGCAGAGTTCTCCTGCATTACTGCTCTCTATCCTTTAACCGGGTAATTGAATAATTCATCCTGTTCTCTTGGATTGTGGCTCCCCAACATATCAATGTGTTATGGAACCCGCTCCTGAAACAGTGAACACAAAAACACGGTGAGGGATCGCCCTCTGGTGGTGATGTGAGGTAAATGGGAGATCAGTGAATTCTCAGATTACTGAAGGATCTTGTTGCAGGATTTTGCTGCTGTATTTTTTCTTGTTCTCATGATTCTTGTTATAATATACTTAAATTCAGGTGGACCCATGCACGGAACTAATACGAACTTCAGTCTGAATCCTCATCAATTAATTGCTTTACCTGTTTTGAGTGTTCCAGGCCTTTCTGTTAAACTATACTCGTGTTACAACATTTGAAACCACAGCAATACTGCTAAGATTCGAACTCTCAATAAAGTTCTCTCCACACATCGAAAGGACGTAAATTTGACTCCAACCTCACATTTATCTGACAGATTGTCGGATTTCAGTGCACCTGCTTCAAGTTTAAACTTTCCTCAGAGTTGTCATGATGATATTTTGGCTAA
Organism: Mustelus asterias; assembly: GCF_964213995.1. NCBI lineage: Eukaryota > Metazoa > Chordata > Chondrichthyes > Carcharhiniformes > Triakidae > Mustelus > Mustelus asterias. The sequence goes on along the minus strand of NW_027591158.1, from coordinate 6,532 downwards.
CACATCAGCTGTCCCCTAATGGGGCTTGGGGAATTTATTGAAATAGGAGACTGGGAGAAATTGCATGTTCTAAATTCTGCACGTTGCTGGAAAACGGTTGAGGGAGAGAGGGGCTTTGAGACACAGAGAGAGGAGACAGACATTAGCCGCCAAAATATTGAGAGTGCAGGATGGACACCGAGGTGAACAGAGAACCAGAGGCGCAGAGAAAGACAGGCAGGGGCAGGTAAAGTTATTGGGCTACAACCAATGTTGTTCGGTGGCCAATTCTTGACAACACTGAGCAACAAGCCAATCCTGTCATTGGGTAACGCCTCTTAGTCTCCCAATAAATGAGGACTGCCCATGATATAAAATTACTTCTTTACATCAGAGTACAAGAGTTGACATAATTTTACAATTCTGCTGATTTTGTGGAATTCTTCAGCTGGAAGCATGTTCTCCCAATGTTCTTCACTGCTTTGTCTAGGAAACAATGACTGAACACAGGGGGTGAATGTGAGAAGCTGAAGTTTCCACTTGAAGACATTCCCAGTGTCTCTGAGCAGCTGAACTGGGGAAGCCTTTGGGCAGAGACTGTGCTGCTGCTATTGCCCTTCCTGGCCACCAGGCGTCGCTGTAACGCTCCCGGGGGGGCTGCTCCTCCCCAGTGTCACCTCTTGCCCACTCCGGCCCGGCCCATGCTCGTTGGCGGGACAACAGGGGGGTCAGTCGAGGGGGAAGGGCTGCCTGTGCGCATGTGCGGGACGGGAATGCTCCCAGAGGTCAGCGCGCGGGACGCCGCCGCATTGATGCCGTCTCCCCTGGCAACGCAAGATGGTCGCCGCCGCCGTCTCCCTTGGCAACGGAATATGGCCGCTGGCCGTCTCCCTTGGCAACGCAAGATGGCCGCCGGCGGTGGGTGTCATTGCTGCGCGTGCGCAGTGAGTCCTGTCTGCAGCCATTGTCCAGGTTGCCCCCAGTGGATGGGGTTGGGATTGTGCAGCAGATGGAGCAACAATCCCAGTTTCAATAGGGGGACAGAAGCTGCAATGCTGCCCCCTGGTGGTCACTTCTCCCAGTCTCAGCATTGCAGAGTGTTTAAACAAGAGTGCATTGTCACAGCAGCACCTTGACCTTCAGTTTCAGTTTATTTATTAGTGTCAGAAGTAGGCTTACATTAACACTACAATGAAGTTACTGTGAGAATCCCCTAGTCGCCCACACTCCGGCGCCTGTTCGGGTTACACTGAGGGAGAATTTAGCACGGCCAATGCACCCTAACCGGCACATCTTTCAGACTGTGGGAGGAAACCGGAGCACCCGGAGGAAACCCACGCAGACACGGGGAGGGGACAGCCCGGGGGAAAGCTCCATTCCAACTGTCCCTGGAGTGTCAGATTAACCTGGGTCACTCACGCACCCCCCCGGCTAAGACTCACCTCCCTCAGACAGTGAGACCCTCCTGTATCACTCACCTTACTGTAGTCAGATACCCTCAGACTCAGCACTGGGCCCTGGGCGTGTTCTTTAAATGCTGCGACCTATCGTGGAGGAAAGAATTGGGAGGATTTTGATCTGATTTGATTTATTACTGTCGCATGTATTGGGATACAGTGAAAAGTATTGTTTCTTGTATGCTGTACAGACAAAACATACCGTTCATAGAGTACATCGGGGAGAAGTAAAAGAGAGGGTGCAGAATGTAGTGTTGCAGTCATAGGTAGGGTGTAGAGAAAGATAAAACTAATATGTAGCAGGTCCATTCAAAAGTCTGAGGACAGCCGGGAAGTTCTTGAGTCGGTTGGTACGTGATCTCAGACTTTGTATCTTTTTCCTGACGGAAGAAGGTGGAAGAGAGAATGTGTGCATGAGGTCCTTAATTATGCTGGCTGCTTTTCTAAGACCGCAGGAAGTGTAGACTGAGTCAATGAATGGGAGGCTAGTCTGCGTGATGGACGGGGCTACATTCACGACCTTTTGTAATTTCTTGCAGTCTTGGACAGAGCAGAAACCATACCAAGCCGTGATACAGAAAGGATGCTTTCTATGGTGCATCTGTAGAAGTTGGTGAGAGTCGTAGCTGACATTCCAAATTTCCTTAGCCTCCTGAGAAAGTAGACGTGTTGGTGGGCTTTCTCAATTATAGTGTCGGCATGGGGGGACCAGGACAGGTTGTTGGTGATCTGGACACCTAGAAACTTGAAGTTGAGACCCAAATGACAAGTTGTCATAGATGTTTACAGCATGGAAACAGGCCCTTTGGCCCAACTTGTCATGCTGCCCTTTTTCTTATAACCCCTAAGCTAGTCCCAATTCCCCACATTTGGCCCATATCCCTCTACATCTATCTTACCCATGTAACTGTCTAAATGCTTTTTAAAAGATAAAATTGTGTCCGTCTCTACTACTACCTCTGGCAGCTTGTTCCAGACGCTCATCGCTCTCTGTGTGAAAAGATTGCTCCTCCGGACACTTTTGTATCTCTCCCCTCTCACCTTCAACCCATGCCCTCGAGTTTTAGACTCCCCTACCTTTGGGAAAAGATATTGACTATCTATTGTGTGTCAACCATTCAGCCCATTCAGCTGGTGTCGACTCTCTGCTAGAGCAATCGAGCCAGTCCCACTGCTCCACCTTGTCCCTGGAGCCCTGCAAATCTTTTCCCATCAGCTTCCCATCCCATTTCCTCCGGAAAGACAGCGAGGAGCAGAGAGGAAAGAGGGACTTGGGGAATGGACAGGTACAGCACGGGGTTAGATACAGAGTAAAGCTCCCTCTACACTGTCCCCATCAAACACTCCCAGGACAGGTACAGCACGGGGTTAGATACAGAGTAAAGCTCCCTCTACACTGTCCCCATCAAACACTCCCAGGACAGGGACAGCACGGGTTTAGATACAGAGTGAAGCTCGCTCGACACTGTCCCCATCAAACACTCCCAGGACAGGTACAGCACGGGGTAAGATACAGAGTAAAGCTCCCTCGAGACTGTCCCCATCAAACACTCCCAGGACAGGTACAACACGGGGTTAGATACAGAGTAAAGCTCCCTCTACACTGTCCCCATCAAACACTCCCAGGACAGGTACAGCACAGGGTTAGATACAGAGTAAAGCTCCCTCTACACTGTCCTCATCAAACACTCCCAGGACAGGTACAGCACGGGTTTAGATACAGAGTAAAGCTCTCTCTCCACTGTCCCCATCAAACACTCCCAGGACAGGTACAGCACGGGTTTAGATACAGAGTAAAGCTCCCTCGACATTGTCCCCATCAAAGACTCCCAGGACAGGTACAGCACGGGGTTAGATACAGAGTAAAGTTCCCTCGATACTGTCCCCATCAAACACTCCCAGGACAGGCACAGCATGGGTTAGATACAAAGAAAAGCTCCCTCTGCACTATCCCCATCAAACACTCCAAGAACAGATACAGCAGGGGGTTAGATATGGAGTAAAGCTCCCTCTACAATATCCCCATCAGACAAACCAAGGACAGGTACAGCACGGGGTTAGATACAGAGTAAAGCTCCCTCTTCACTGTCCCCATGAAACACTCCCAGGACAGGTACAGCAAGTGGTTAGATATAGAGTAAAGCTCCCTTGACACTGTCCCCATCAAACACTCCCAGGACAGCTACAGCATGGAGTTAGATACAGTGCAAATCTCCCTCGACACTGTCCCCATCAAACACTCCCGGAACAGATATTATAAGATAATGCGGGGGCTGGATAGGGTGGAGGCGGAGAGATTCTTTCCACTTAGTAAGGAAGTTAAAACTAGAGGACACAGCCTCAAAATAAAGGGGGGTCGGTTTAAGACAGAGTTGAGGAGGAACGTCTTCTCCCAGAGGGTGGTGAATCTCTGGAATTCTCTGCCCACTGAGGTGGTGGAGGCTACCTCGCTGAATATGTTTAAAGCGCGGATGGATGGATTCCTGATCGGTAAGGGAATTAAGGGTTATGGGGATCAGGCGGGTAAGTGGTACTGATCCACGTCAGATCAGCCATGATCTTATTGAATGGCGGGGCAGGCTCGAGGGGCTAGATGGCCTACTCCTGCTCCTATTTCTTATGTTCTTATGTTCTAACAGATACAGCACGGGGTGAGATACAGAATAAATCTCCGTCTCCACTGTCCCCATCAAACACTCCCAGCACAGGTACAGCTCGTGGTTAGATATCGAGTAAAGCTCCCACTTCACTGTCCTCATCAAACACTCCCACGACAGATACAGCAAGTGGTTAGATATAGAGTAAAGCTCCCACTTCACTGTCCTCATCAAACACTCCCAGGACATGTACAGCACAGGGTTAGATGCAGAGTGAAGCTCCCTCTACACTATCCCCATCAAACACTCCCAGGACAGGTACAGCACGGGGTTAGATACAGAGAAAATCTCCCTCTACACTGTCCCCATCAAACACTCCCAGGACAGGGACAGCACGGGGTTAGATACAGAGTAAAGCTCCCTCTACACTGTCCCCATCAAACACTCCCAGGACAGGGACAGCACGGGGTTAGATACAGAGTAAAGCTCCCTCTACACTACCCCCATCAAACACTCCCAGGACATGTACAGCACAGGTTTAGATACAGACTGAAGCTCCCTCGACACTGTCCCCATCAAACACTCCCAGGACAGGTACAGCACGGGGTGAGATACAGAGTGAAGCTCCCTATACACTGTCCCCATCAAATAATCCAATGACAGATACAGCATGGTGCGAGATTAATGGAAAAGCTGCCTCCACATTGTGCACATCAAACAGACCCAGGACAGGTACAGCACGGGGTTAGATACAGCTCAAATCTTCCTCTACATTTTGCCCATCATTGTGTGTGTGTGTGTGTGTGAGAGAGAGAGAGTTTGTGTGTGTGAGAGAGAGTGTGTGTGCGAGAGAGAGTGTGTGAGAAAGTGTGTGTGTGTGTGTGAGAGAGTGTGTGCGAGAGAGAGAGTGTGTGCGAGAGAGAGTGTGTGCGTGTGAGAGAGTGTGTGTGAGAAAGAGTGTGTGTGTGAGAAAGAGAGTGTGTGTGTGAGAGAGAGAGAGTGTGTGAGAGAGAGTGTGTGCGAGAGAGAGAGTGTGTGTGTGAGAGTGATTGTGTGTGTGAGAGTGATTGTGTGTGTGAGAGTGTGTGTGTGCGAGAGAGTGAGTGTATCTGTGTGTGTGTGAGAGACTGAGTGCATGTGTGTGAGAGTGTGTCAGTGAGAGAGAATGCATGGGTGAAAGTGTGTGTGAGAGAATGTGTGTGAGAGAGAAAGTGTGTGAGAGAGAGAGAAAGAGTGTGTGTGACAGAGAGAAAGAGCATGTGTGTGAGTGAGAGAGTGCGTAAGAGATAGTGTATGTGTGTGTGAGAGACAGAGATAGCATGTGTGTGTGTTTGAGTGTGTGTGTGTGTGTGTGTGTCTGAGAGTGTGTAAGGAGAGTGTGTGTGTGACCTGATCTTCCTCTACAGTCTATCAGTAACTGAATCACGGGATTAGATGCAAAGTAAAGCTCCCTCGACACTGTTCCCATCAAACACTCCCAGGAAAGGTACAGGTACAGCACAGAGTTCGATACAGAGTAAAGTTCTCTCTACACTGTCCCCATCCAACACTCCCAGGACAGGTACAGCACGGGGTTAGATACAGAGTAAAGCTCCCTCGTCACTGTCCCCATGAAACACTTCCAGGACAGGTACAGCACAGGGTTAGATACAGAGTAAAGCTCCCTCTGCACTGTTCCCATCAAACACACCCAGGACAGGTACAGCACGGGGTTAGATACAGAGTAAAGCTCCCTCGTCACTGTCCCCATGAAACACTTCCAGGACAGGTACAGCACGGGGTTAGATACAGATAAAGCTCCCTCTACACTGTCACTATCAAATAACTATCAAATCTCCACATCATGACAATCAAATATTCCAATGACAGATACAGCATGGGGATAGATGCAGGGAAAAGCTGCCTACACATCAAACACACCCCGGACAGGTACAGCATCGGGTGAGATACAGCGTATATCTCCCTCTACATTGTGTGTGTGAGAGAGAATGTGTGTGTGAGAGAGAGAATATGAGTTTGTGTGTGTGTGTGAGAGGGAGAGTGTGAGAAAGAGAGACAATGTGTGATGGAGACAGAGTGCATCTGAGAGAGTGAGTGTGTGTGTGAGAGAGAGTGTATGTGTGTCTGAGAGTGTGAGAGAGTGTGTGTGTGAGAGAGAGAGAGCGTGTGTGTGTGAGAGAGAGAGCGTGTGTGTGTGAGAGAGAGTGTGTGTGTGAGATAGTATGTGTGTGTCTGAGAGTGTGAGAGCGTGTGTGTGCGAGAGAGAGAGAGCGTGTGTGTGTGAGAGTGTGTGTGTGTGTGTGTGAGATAGTATGTGTGTGTCTGAGAGTGTGAGAGTGTGTGTGTGTGAGAGAGAGAGAGCGTGTGTGTGTGAGAGAGAGAGCGTGTGTGTGTGTGAGAGAGAGTGTGTGTGTGAGATAGTATGTGTGTGTCTGAGAGTGTGAGAGAGTGTGTGTGCGAGAGAGAGAGAGCGTGTGTGTGTGAGAGTGTGTGTGTGTG